>NW_018408652.1:0-3388 GCF_002113885.1 Mizuhopecten yessoensis
CCTAATGAATCTAAATCCCCCTCTATTAGGTACTCTTCTAGTGTGTCCCTAATGCATTGGTTTGCTTAATCTACCCAATTATTATCATTTAATAATTTTGAGTTACATTTTCAATACCCCTTTCCTCTCATATTTTCTTTGTATATGCAAGCTAGTGATATACAGGAATGATCAGTCTGATAACCGGGTGTGATACTAGAGTTTGTAACAATGTTAAGTAAATCTTGTGAGACTAAGAAGGAATCTAACCGACTTTGTTTAATTTGGTTTTTCCTTCGCCACGTGTACATTTTTTTCTCAGGATTGTGGATTCTCCAAACATCAAATAATTCAAATTCTTCCATACTCTGATTCAATAAATTCTCTGGCTAGTCTATGACTCTCATGCATAATAGTATGTGTATCTTTTTCCATATCCTGTACCAAATTACAGTCCCCTCCCATTATTATTTTAGTATTTGAAATCAATCTTATTCTTTTATATATAATTTAACAGAAATTTGGCTTTTCATCATTTGGCCCATATGAATTTATCATATATTAGATACCTAACTATCTTACCTCTTACTCCCCCCTACAGTTTCAGAAAACACACGGTATAACCTCCGTATTGCTGAAAATTACTGTTTACCTAATTCACGACTTCAATTAACAAATTTGTCTTTTACCCCCTCCACAATCCGACTCTGGAACCAGTTAAACCTTGATATAAGATACAGCGTTTCACATACTGTTTTTAAAGATACTTTCCTTAGGTTTAATACAGTACAAGTCCCTTTATAATATCTCATTGGTGATCGAAAAAGTAATATTTTACACACTAGATTGAGAAATAACTAGACCCAGACAATCACTTATTTCAAGCTAATTTACTAGATCTTCAGCACTGTCAATGATCCTATCGAAGATACATATCACTTCTTTTTTTATTTGTAATTATTATGCGGATCAGATAATTAAACTCTAGATCTACCGTGTATTAAACGATTTCATTCCACTTGACTCACAGCTACTACTATACGGTAATAATGAATTGTCCTATCAAGATAACATCCTAATTAACAGGCGCAAACAGACGCAACAATTTATTCTAAATACTAAGAGAATTTGAGTATATTCTTTACACTCCTTCATGTTTACAAACTAAACCGAATCTAGTATCTCTCTCTCTCTCTCTCTCTCTCTATCTCTCTCTCTCTCTCTCTCTCTCTAAATCTGACTCTCTAATATTAATGAATTATAGTATAAAAGACCATGTGCTTAAACTTTCTCTGTACAAACGGAATAGTGGAAACGGAAGTATCAGCAAAAATGGAATGTTCATGAGAAAGCTACAAGACACGGGGTGTGATGGACACTTGAATAGCAGAAAGTTGAGAATAGTGAATAGACTATCACTGGTTCCGTTTGCACGGAGAAGGAAAATCACATGTCCCGAGATACACTGATGTTTTATTACGTAAATCAATACGAAAGTCAGTTTTCTTATATAATTATACTTCGGACTAGATTGGTTTATTACATTTTTGCAAGTGAAATATCGGATTCTATCATACCAGAAAATAGCAGAAAACGTCGGAATTGCGTTGAGTATCCTATTCAAAATGGCGCGCAGCTCAGCTCACAATCTTGCAATAGAAACGGAAGATACAGGAATGTTGCAAGGAATAATAGATATTGCAGTAACTGTGACCTAATAGAGATAGAAGATGAATTTCATTTTCTATTTACCTGCCCACGTCATCTAGATCTAAGGAGAAAATATATTAAAAATTATTACTGGCAAAAACCATCTGTATTCAAACTTATCGAATTAGTAAATACACACAATATAAAAGAACTGAATTTGTTAGGTAATTTTATTATTGAAGCTAACAAACGAAGGATTGTTTAACTTATAAGTTTGTTTTACTAAATTTTGTATTACTCAATCGTATCATGTCCATGTTTTGTTCGAACAATCTTTCATGTTTAAGATGGTAAATGCTCAACGGTTGTTGTTTTTTGTTGTTGATGATGATATAGATGTTTTCGATGATGATGATATTTTGATGATGATGATGATGATGATAATGATGAAAGCGATGAATTATGATTACGATGGTGTTTTTGCTACTGATTTGTGATGAATGTGCCAGTAATATGTAATTATATGTTGTACTTATATGAAATTATTTGTTGAAAAGTTGTAAAACTTACGGAAATAAATTGAATTGAACTAAATCTCAATTCGAGCTATAACAGCTCTGACGTGAAAAACATTTGTTTTACGTATTCGATTTCGCGACCTTACCCTTTTAGTATATTACTGTCCCAATACGCTAGCGACGTTTAGAAGGGGAGGCAACCGTTGTTTATGTTAAAGTAGGCGATACGACCGAGTTTTCTATCAGGTTAGCTCGACCCCAGACATTTCACAAGCCAGTGAACACGCGGTCATTGGCCGACGTCCTACTTACTAAACACCTGATCGTATTACACTGTAACTGCAGAACGTCACTACATAGTTAGCTTTACATTTCACTGAGCACTGCTATGTCGTTGCATGTAACAAGTATTTCACAAATTGGTCTTGTTATACTGTTATTATGGAATCCGTTTATTGTTGTTGTTTTTTTTGTATTTATCAAGTGAACTACATGGACAACATTGAACAACCTGGTTTGATGTTAGCAGGTTTGGTGGGTTAACTAAGAATATTATTACAATTCATATCTGCTTCTAGTGCATACTATAATATATCACTCCACATAGACATCTTGTGTAAATGGAGCAGTTATCAAGGACTGGCGCTAGTTGTACAGATTGTACTCACTGTGACAGTTATGATGCCCTGAAACTATTATGGGATATCGCCCAACCTGCCCTGCAGTTCATGAAAATGATTTTATTTCACATATGATATATAGTGTAGAAGTAAACGATCCAAGACAGACAGGTTTTCTGCTGACGATGGCGAGGCACACACGTGTTATAATGTAAGATTAAATGTCAACGAACCTGTCGCAGTTTGCAATTTTTTAAAAGGGGCTCGTGTGTACAATTGTGAGGTGGCTGTACTCACGTGCTTTAATGTAAGTACGTACAGGGCCCATCAAATGTCAACGAACCTGTCGTAGTTTACAAATTTCAAAAAGAGATATGTTTGTAAACTCAATGATTGATACGCATAGTTTCTGTCACAGTACATTCTAGGCAGATATTATTTTTTGTATGAAAGCTGGTTTATCTTTACGTTTTCGATTTTCTTGATGACTGTGAAAATGTTTATGAATACACTGAGTAATCAGATGTATACAGGTAGACACTGACGGGGTAATTAGATGTATACAGGTAGACACTGACGGGGTAATTAGATGTATACAGGTAGACACTGACGGGGTAATTA
>NW_018408652.1:6046-11692 GCF_002113885.1 Mizuhopecten yessoensis
TACACAGGTAGACACTGACGGGGTAATCAGATGTACACAGGTAGACACTGACGGGGTAATCAGATGTACATAGGGAGACACTGACTGGGTAATCAGGTGTACATAGGGAGACACTGACGGGGTAATCAGATATACACAGGTAGACACTGACGGGGTAATCAGATGTACACAGGTAGACACTGACGGGGTAATCATATATACATAGGTAGACACTGACGGGGAAATTAGATATACACAGGTAGACACTGACGGGGTAATTATATGTACACAGGTAGACACTGACGGGGTAATCAGATATACATAGGTAGATTCTGACGGGGTAATCAGGTGTACACAGGTAGACACTGGCGGTGTAACCAGATGTACACAGGTAGACACTGACGAGGTCATTAGATGTACACAGGTAGACGCTGACGGGGTAATCAGATGATCAGTTGAACATAGGGAGGCATGTACACTGACGGGGTAATCAGATGTACCCAGGTAGACACTGACGAGGTCATTAGATGTACACAGGGAGACGCTGACGGGGTAATCAGATGATCAGTTGAACATAGGGAGGCATGTACACTGACGGGGTAATCAGATGTACACATGGAGACACTGACGGTGTAATAAGATGTACACAGGTAGACACTGACGAGGTCATTAGATGTACACAGGTAGACGGTGACGGGGTAATCAGATGATCAGTTGAACATAGGGAGGCATGTACACTGACGGGGTAATCAGATGTACACAGGTAGACACTGACGGGGTAATCAGATATACATAGGTAGACACTGACGGGATAATCAGATGTATACAGGTAGACACTGAAAGGGTAATCAGATGTACAAAGGGAGTCACTGACGGAGTAATCAGATGTACAAAGGAAGACACTGACGGGGTAATCAGATGTACACAGGGAGACACTGACGGTGTAATAAGATGTACACAGGTAGACACTGACGGGGTAATTAGATATACATAGGAAGACACTGACGGGGTAATAATATGTACACAGGTAGACACTGACGGTGTAACCAGATGTACACAGGTAGACACTGACGGGATAATAAGATGTACACAGGTAGACACTGACGGGGTAATAATATGTACACAGGTAGACACTGACGGGGTTATTAGATGTACACAGGTAGACGCTGACGGGGTAAGCAGATGATCAGTTGTACATAGGTAGACATGTACACTGACGGGGTAATCAGATGTACACAGGTAGACACTGACGGGGTAATAAGATGTACATAGGGAGACACTGACGGGGTAATCAGATGTACATAGAGAGACACTGACGGGGTAATCAGATGTACATAGGGAGACACTGACGGGGTAATCATATGTACACAGGTAGACACTGACGGGTCAATAAGATGTACACAGGTAGACACTGACGGTGTTATTAGATGTACACAGGTAGACAGTGACGGGATAATCAGGTGTACACAGGTAGACACTGACGGGTAATCAGATATACATAGGTAGATTCTGACGGGGAAATCAGGTGTACACAGGAAGACAAATGTACAAAGTGAGTCACTGACGGGATACTCAGATGTACATAGGCACTGACGGGATAATCAGATGCATACAAATGTACACATGGAGTCACTGACGGGTTAACCAAATGTACATATGGAGTCACTAACGGGATAGTCAGGTGTACATAGGGAGACACTGACTGGGTAATCAGATGTACACAGGGAGACACTGACGGGGTAATCATATGTTCACAGGTAGACACTGACGGGGTAATGAGGTGTACACAGGTAGACACTGACGGGGTAATAAGATGTACACAGGTAGACACTGACGGGGTAATCAGATGTACACAGGTAGACACTGACGAGGTAATTAGATGTACACAGGTAGACACTGACGGAGTAATCAGATGTACACAGGTAGACACTAACGAGGTAATTAGATGTACACAGGAAGACACTGACGGGGTAATTAGATGAACACAGGTAGACACTGACGGGGTAATAAGATGTACATAGGTAGACACTGACGGAGTAATCAGATGAACACAGGTAGACGCTGACGGGGTAATTAGATGTACACAGTTAGACACTGACGGGGTAATTAGACATACACAGATAGACACTGACGGGGTAATCAGATGATCAGTTGAACATAGGGAGACATGTACACTGACGGGGTAATCAGATGTCCACAGGTAGACACTGACGGGGTAATTAGATATACACAGGTAGACACTGACGGGGTAATCAGATGTCCACAGGTAGACACTGACGGGGTAATCACATGTACACAGGTAGACACTGACGGGGTAATCAGATGTACACAGGTAGACACTGACAGGATAATTAGATGAACACAGGTAGACGCTGACGGGGTAATCAGATATACACAGGTAGACACTGACGGGTAATCATATATACATAGGTAGATTCTGACGGGGTAATCAGGTGTACACAGGAAGACAAATGTACAAAGTGAGTCACTAACTCAGATGTACATAGGCACTGACGGGATAATCAGATGCATACAAATGTACACATGGAGTCACTGACGGGTTAACCAAATATACATATGTAGTCACTGACGTGTTAACCAAATGTACATATGGAGTCACTAACGGGATAGTCAGGTGTACATAGGGAGACACTGACGGGGTAATCAGATGTACACAGGTAGACACTGACGGGGTAATGAGGTGTACACAGGTAGACACTGACGGGGTAATAAGATGTACACAGGTAGACACTGACGGGGTAATGAGGTGTTCACAGGTAGACACTGCCGGTGTAATTAGATGTTAACAGGTAGACACTGACGGGGTAATCAGGTGTACACAGGTAGACACTGACGGGGTAATCAGATATACATAGGTAGATTCTGACGGGGTAATCATGTGTACACAGAAAGACAAATGTACAAAGTGAGTCACTGACGGGATACTCAGATGTACATTGAACACTGACAAGATTAACAGATGTACATGTACTAAGTGGAACACTGACAGGGTTATCAGATGTACATGTACTAAATGAGACACTGACAGGTTTAACAGATGTACATGTACTAAGTGGAACACTGACAGGGTTATCAGATGTACATGTACTAAGTTGAACACTGACAGGATTAACAGATGTACATGTACTAAATGAAATACAGACAGAATTAACAGATATGCATGTACTTAGTGGAACACTGACAGGGTTAACAGATGTACATGTACTAAGTGGAACACTGACAGGGTTAACAGATGTACATGTACTAAATGAAACACTGACAGGGTTAACAGATGTACATGTACTAAGTGGAACACTGACAGGGTTATCAGATGTACATGTACTAAGTGGAACACTGACAGGGTTAACAGATGTACATGTACTAAATGAAACACTGACAGGGTTAACAGATGTACATGTACTAAGTGGAACACTGACAGGGTTAACAGATGTACATGTACTAAATGAAACACTGACAGGGTTAACAGATGTACATGTACTAAGTGGAACACTGACAGGGTTAACAGATGTACATGTACTAAATGAAACACTGACAGGGTTAACAGATGTACATGTACTAAGTGGAACACTGACAGGGTTAACAGATGTACATGTACTAAATGAAACACTGACAGGGTTAACAGATGTACATGTACTAAGTGGAACACTGACAGGGTTAACAGATGTACATGTACTAAATGAAACACTGACAGGGTTAACAGATGTACATGTACTAAGTGGAACACTGACAGGGTTAACAGATGTACATGTACTAAATGAAACACTGACAGGGTTAACAGATGTACATGTACTAAGTGGAACACTGACAGGGTTAACAGATGTACATGTACTAAATGAAACACTGACAGGGTTAACAGATGTACATGTACTAAGTGGAACACTGACAGGGTTATCAGATGTACATGTACTAAGTGGAACACTGACAGGGTTAACAGATGTACATGTACTAAATGAAACACTGACAGGGTTAACAGATGTACATGTACTAAGTGGAACACTGACAGGGTTAACAGATGTACATTTACTAAATGAAACACTGACAGGGTTATCAGATGTACATGTACTAAGTGGAACACTGACAGGGTTTACAGATGTACATGTACTAAATGAGACACTGACAGGGTTAACATATGTACATGTACTAAGTGAAACACTGACAGGGTTAACAGATGTACATGTACTAAGTGGAACACTGACAGGGTTATCAGATGTACATGTACTAAGTTGAACACTGACAGGGTTATCAGATGTACATGGACTAAGTGAAACATCAGATTTACCTGTACTAATTGAAACACTGACGGGATCCCAAACCATCCCTCATCTCATAAATAACACTCCCTATATTTACATCATACTGTGTACCACAATCGTGTATAGTTTTCATGAAAATACTTTCCTATGTACCACACACCAAACGAATTTAACATTACCCTATAGGTAGGAACATCACAGGCAGAATGGCATCTTTGACACAGAAGCAGAGAACCAAACATGATATTTGATTACCTAACTGCAAAGTAGTATCTGTATATTTTTTCAGTTTGAACCCGAAGCTCATTAGGCTAAATGGATAACTTCACGAATTATGCTAAAAATAACTGTTTTGTATTTATCTTAAAATATATGTCAGTCAGCAGATATGTTATGCATACCTATGTCTTTTTCGCCTATTCAACAGATGACGTAACTAACGTGCACAAAAGCCAGCCAAACAGCCTTACTTAAGCAGCTAGGTCTAAATCATTTAACGGCAATGTTACATGCACAAGGGGGTCGTTCTTGCTGAATTAACTTCGAAAACATTATGCATAACGACTATCAACATCAGTATGTTAAAGAGCGTTTTGTTTCATCAGGGTATTGTACGTAATTTGTAAATTTAGTCGGCAGCATTAAGAAATCAGTGGAGCGATATCCACGTCGTTCTCAGTATCAACGGTCGTTGCTCCTTTCTGAAAATAGAACAGGTCACCGAGACATGTCCTATATACTCACATCTTGGCTGTGGCTTGAAGCTGTTTACTGTGTTCGTACACTGAAATAGACACAGTCATAACGTTTGCGACTCCGGCCATCGAAACAAATGTACAGGCTACATGTATATATATACTTCAGTGATATACATTTTGTATGATCGGTAAGGTAAAAAGGTTAGAATGAATCTTTAGGAATAACCGACCTAGAGACACTTTTAATGTATCAAAAGATATACCAATGACACTGAACCGACTACCTTTCCTCTGCTATCTCTAAGGTTAAGCGGTACGTTGGGTAAGAAAGAGAGTCAACGGGTTATGACCGGTCTGTGTCACGTCAACCCCGTACACATTATATAAGTATAGTCAACTTAACACGTGCTTTTGGAATTTTAGTTTAAATACTTTTGAAAACTGTTTTGAGTTTCTGTCTTGAAGCTGGCAAGGTGAATATCAGTATATATAAATGAAGGATTGTGAGCATAATATTTCCCCCTTAATACCGCAAAGTACTAAGGTATGAACTGGACTAACGGTGCCACAGAAGTATGCACAAAATTGCCTTGTGGTCCGAACTATTTAATTGTATCACAAAAGTACCTGATGGTTTGTGCTATTTGGTTGTATCACAAAATTACCTAATGGTCTGCACTATTTGGTTGTATCAC
>NW_018408652.1:15309-16293 GCF_002113885.1 Mizuhopecten yessoensis
TCTTGATGATGAAGTCTGAGGTCATGGTAACACTAACCCATTGATGATGAAGTCTGAGGTCATGGTAACACCTTCACTTACCCATTGATGATAAAGTCTGAGGTCATGGAAACACTTACCCTTTGATGATGAAGTCTGAGGTCATGGTAACACCTACACTTACCCATTGATGATNTGAGGTCATGGAAACACTTACCCTTTCATGATGAAGTCTGAGGTCATGGTAACACTTACCCATTGATGTTGAAATCTAAGGTTATGGTAACACCTTCACTTACCCATTGATGATATAGTCTGAGGTCATGGAAACACTTACCCTTGATGATGAAATCTGAGGTCATGGTAACACTTACCCATTGATGANGTTGTCCTCACTATTTTGTGGTATCACAAAGTAACCTGATGGTCCGCACTATTATGTGGTATCACAATATTACCTGATGTTCCACACTATTATGTGGTATCATGTGGTATCACAAAATTACCTGATGATCCGCACTATTATGTGGTAGCACAATATTACCTGATGGTTCACACTATTATGTTGTATCACAAAGTTACCTGATGGTCTGCACTATTATGTGGTATCACAAAATTACCTGATGGTCCGCACTATTGTGTGGTATCACAAAAATGCCTGGTGGTCCTCACTATTATGTGGTATCAAAAAGTTACCTGATGGTCCGCACTATTAAGTGGTATCACAAAGTTACCTGATGGTCCGCACTATTATGTGGTACCACAAAGTTACAATATGGTCTGCACTATTATGTGGTATCACAAAATTACCTGATGGTCCGCACTATTATGTGGTATCACAAANTGGTCCACACTATTATGTGGTATCACAAAGTTACCTGATGGTCCACACTATTATGTGGTATCAAAAAGTTACATGATGGTCCACACTATTATGTGGTATCACAATATTACCTGATCGTCCACAATATTATGTGGTATCACAAAGTTACCTGATGGTCCACA
>NW_018408652.1:21139-25548 GCF_002113885.1 Mizuhopecten yessoensis
ATAGTTGTATCACAAAATTGCCTGATGGTCCACACTATTATGTAGTATCACAAAATTACCTGATGGTCCACACTGTTTAGTTGTATCACAAAATTACCTGATGGTCCACACTATATAGTTGTATCACAAAATTACCTGATGGTCCACACTATATAGTTGTATCCCAAAATTGCCTGATGGTCCACACTATTATGTAGTATCACAAAGTTACCTGATGGTCCACACTATATAGTTGTGTCACAAAATTGCCTGATGGTCCACACTATTATGTAGTATCACAAAGTTACCTGATGGTCCACACTAGTATGTGGTATCATAAAGTTACCTGATGGTCCACACTATTATGTGGTATCACAAAGGTACCTGATGGTCCATACTATGTGATTGTATCACAAAATTGCCGGATGGTCTGCACTATTTGGTTGTATCACAAAGTTACCTGATGGTATCACAATATTACCTGATGGTCCACACTGTTATGTGGTATCACAAAGTTACCTGATGGTCCGCACTATTAAGTGGTATCACAAAGTTACCTGATGGTCCACACAATTATGTGGTATCACAAAGTTACCTGATGGTCCGCACTATTAAGTGGTATCACAAAGTTACCTGATGGTCCACACTGTATAGTTGTATCACAAAATTGCCTGATGGTCCACACAAAGAGTATCACAAAATTACCTGATGGTCCACACTGTTTAGTTGTATCACAAAATTACCTGATGGTCCACACTATTATGTGGTATCACAAAGTTACCTGATGGTCCATACTATGTGATTGTATCACAAAATTGCCGGATGGTCTGCACTATTTGGTTGTATCACAAAGTTACCTGATGGTCCACTCTATTATTAGGTATCACAAAATTGTCTGATGGTCCTCACTTTTATGTGGTATCACAAAATTGTCTGATGGTCCACACTATTATGTGGTATCACAAAATTGCCTGATGGTCCACACTATTTGGTTGTTTCACAAAATTACCTGATAGTCCACACTATTTGGTGGTATTACAAACTTACCTGATGGTCCGCACTATTTGGTTGTATCACGAAATGGCCTCGTGGTCAGTACTACATGGTGGTATCACAAAATTGTCTGATATACCGGCTAAGTTGTACCCTAGTACATGTCGTAAAAGGTAGGCCCCTGCAGATTCGGGGTTTTCTATCTATGTTTTCTGCTAATGGCATTGATGACAAAGAAGCCACAATTGATCTGCTGTCCCGATTGTAGCATTGTTATCCTTATATTTTCTCTCTGTCTCATGAAAAACTTTTTGTTTCCTAGTTCCTAGCTTAGCAATGCCTCACTTCTGGATTTAGTGTTCGCCAAAGTGGGGTACGCAACAGTTCTGTACCCAGGCCAGAACATACCAAAGTCCTTAAAAATGTTAGTTGTTTTCCCCTGCTTAACGTTCAGCATACCCGTTGTCAGTACAGTGTGACATTCAGGCAGTTCTGAGAACGCGTGTACTCACAGCCTCGTTATATCGAACCAGACAAAAAATACTTTTAGCAGCCGTAAGTACATGTATACTCAAAACCTCATTATATCGTCCCAAATACAGTACATAACTTTCAATCAGTTCTGGGAACAAATGTATTCATATCCTCATTATGTTGTACCTAAGGACACTTGTACTCGTTATATCGAACCAAACATAGTACATGACATTCAGTTAGCTCTGAGTGCACGTGTACTCATTCATAGTCTCGTTATATCGTTAAAAAGATATGACATTGCAGTAGTTCTGAGTACACGTGTACTAAAAGCCTTATTATGTCATACCAAAAAAAGGACAAGACATTCCAGCAGTTCTAAGTACACATTATGTTCATAGCACCAGTATATCATAGCAAACGTACTACACGTATACTCAGTCTCATTCAAAGGACATGGCATTCCAGCAGTACTCTAGCCTAATATATCATACAAAGGACATGGCATTCAAGCAGTACTCTAGCCTAATATATCGTACAAAGGAATGGCATTCTAGCAGTACTCATAACCTAATATATCGTACAAAAGATATGACATTTCAGCAGTTTTGAGTACACGTGTGTGTGATTGAAAAGGAACGACAACTGTGGGCAGATATTGGTGGTGGTGTTTGCTATCTCAGGCATCGAACCGGTGTTACATAATGTATTGTACCGACAATTTGCATTGACGTCAATGAACATTTGATAAAAAACAGAGTTGTCAACAGCTACTGATAATCATTGTGTATTGCCAAAATATACGAGCATACGAGCGAATGATTAGTGGCTATAACTGACTTGTTATGTCTTTACAATTGAGACAATAATGAGTCATATAGACATGTAATATAATAGGAATTTTAACAGTGTATATATCTGATTCAACATGCAGACTACTTAACCGACTTTTCTTGTCAAAGTGCATTTATTGAAGCATTTGTATTTGTCAAAATTTATAGGTTAGTCACGATTTGCTTGTTTTTTTCTATTTTCTTTTTTATTAACGGGTTGTTTTCAGTCAAAGTAGGAACATTGCAATGGCGTAACTTTAACATCCATATCATGAACTCACGAAATATTGGTGACAATGGATCTAACCTCGTATGTCTATCGGGCCTATCACCATTTCAGAATACGTTTTTCGTGCAGTTAATTACAAAGTACTAGCAGATTACGGAAAATATATCAAGGGAAGTAACTCTTTACGCTCACCTTCGTTACCATCATAGAGCATAGCTCTTATAAAGGCTGGTATACAATATTCTGATGGCTTACTTTATTATGTATGCATCTGATAAGAAGAAAATGCATTTCTCTTCCTAAAACAGACCCAAAAATGTCAAATTAGAGTCTGAACATAACTTTTCAGGGGGTTGAATATACTATCATTGCAGTGCCATGCTGAGCATGAAAAGCAATATACATATTGGGAATTATACCACGTTTGCCATATTCGACACTTTTCATTGGTTAATAATCATGGACTATTGGACGATAAATCTGTCACGGTTAGAACGTTCCACATTTGACATGACGAGCAATGAATTACAACAATGTAATGGAATACAAATACATGTATAAGTACAAACAAAGTTCAAATCTAAAAAGAAATTCCGATTAAATGCATATTTCTCTCATGTTTGGGCGTGTTCGTTTGTTCTTTGTGGTTTCATGATTCTAATTATATTCAGCCGTATTCGTGACATTATAAATACAAGATGACATTACCTATTGATACATCCCCATTGGTTGATCATATTCACATGGATGTCGGTGATTGGTGTAACCCGGCCGGTGCTACTATTGTTAGAAAGAGCAGGTAAATATTCTCTTCATTACCATAACTTTAATTGTAACGTAACAACGCTCTCTGCCAAATGATTTTTTTTTTCTGTTGACGATTTTAATACGTTCCATATTGTTTAATAAAAACAGCATAATTTCATATACATATAATAATAACGAATGACTTTTATTTCGGTGATGATGTTTGAGGTTGTAGCACTTCCCAATTGATGATGAAGTCTGTGGTCGTGGCGACACCTTCCCATTGATGATGATGGCTGCGGTCTTGGAAACACTTACACATTGATGATGAAGTCTGAGGTCATGCTAACACCTACACTTACCCATTGATGATGATTGCTGCGGTCTTGGAAACACTTACACATTGATGATGAAGTCTGAGGTCATGCTAACACCAACACTTACCCATCGATGATGATGGCTGCGGTAATGAAAACACTTACCCATTGATGATGAAGTCTGCGGTCATGGAAACACTTACCCTTTGATGATGAAGTCTAGGGTTGTGGTTACACCTTCCCTTGATGATGAAGTCTGAGGTCATGGTAACACTTACCCTTTGATGATGAAGTCTGAGGTCATGGTAACACCTACACTTACCCATTGATGATAAAGTCTGAGGTCATGGAAACACTTACCCTTTGATGATGAAGTCTGAGGTCATGGTAACACTTACCCATTGATGATGAAGTCTGAGGTCATGGAAACACTTACCCTTTGATGATGAAGTCTGAGGTCATGGAAACACTAACCAATTGATGATGAAGTCTGAGGTCGTGGTAACACCTTCACTAACGAGACTTTACTTATCCATTGATAATGAAATCTGATTTTGTGGTAAAACTTATCCATTGATGATGATGTCTGAGGTCATGGTAACACCTACACTAACCCATTGATGTTAAAGTCTGAGGTCATGGTAACACCTACACTTTCCCTTTGATGATGAAGTCTGAGGTCATGGAAACACTTACCCATTGATAATGACGTCTGAGGTCATTGTAACACTTATCCATTGATGATGATGTCTGAGGTCGTGGAAACACTTACCCTTTGATGATGAAGTCTGAGGTCATGGAAACACTAACCAATTGATGATGAAGTCTGAGGTCGTG
>NW_018408652.1:28376-29994 GCF_002113885.1 Mizuhopecten yessoensis
TTGATGATAAAGTCTAAGGTCGTGGAAACACTTACCCATTGATGATAAAGTCTGAGGTCGTGGAAACACCTACACTTACCCATTGATGATAAAGTCTGAGGTCATGGAAACACTTACCCATTGATGATGAAGTCTGATGTCATGGTAACAACTACACTTACCCATTGATGATAAAGTCTGAGGTCATAGAAACACTTACCTTTTGATGATAAAGTCTGAGGTCGTGGAAACACTTACCCATTGATGATGAAGTCTGAGGTCGTAGAAACACCTACACTTACCCATTGATGATAGAGTCTGAGGTCATAGAAACACTTACCCATTGATGATGAAGTCTGAGGTCATGGTAACAACTACACTTACCCATTGATGATGAAGTCTGGGGTCATGGAAACACTTACCCTTTGATGATGAAGTCTGAGGTCATGGTAACACCTACACTTACCCATTTATGATTAAGTCTGCGGCCATGGAAACACTAACCCTTTGATGATGAAGTCTAGGGTTGTGGTTACACCTTCCCTTGATGATGATGGCTTCGGTCGTGGTAACACTTACACATTGATGATAAAGTCTGAGGTCATTGAAACACTAACCCTTTGATGCTGAAGTCTGCGAACGTGGTAACACTTACCCATTGATGATGATGTCTGAGGTCGTGGTAACCCCTACCCTTACGAGAATTTACTTGCTCATCTGATGTCCTGGTAACAATTACCCAATAAAAATGAAGTCTGTTTTTGTGGTAACACTTGCCCATTGATGATGATGTCTTAGGTCGTGGTAACACCTACACTTACCCATTGATAATAAAGTCAGAGGTCATGGTAACACTTGCTCATTGATGATGAAGTCTGAGGTCATGGTAACACCTACACTTACCCATTGATAATAAAGTCAGAGGTCATGGTAACACTTGCTCATTGATGATGAAGTCTGAGGTCATGGTAACACGTACACCTACCCTTTGATGATGAAGTCTGAGGTCATGAAAACACTTATACTTTGATGATAAAGTCTGAGGTCATGGTAACACTTACTCATTGATGATGAAGTCTGAGGTTATGGTAACGCGTACACTTACCCTTTGATGATGATGTGTGGGGTCGTGGAAACACCTACACTTACCCATTGATGATAAAGTCTGAGGTCATGGAAACACTTACCCATTGATGATAAAGTCAGAGGTCATGGTAACACTTACCCTTTGATGATGATGTCTGAGGTCGTGGTAACACCTACACTTACCCATTGATGATAAAGTCTGAGGTCATGGAATCACTTACCCATTGATGATAAAGTCAGAGGTCATGGTAACACTTGCTCATTGATGATGAAGTCTGAGGTCATGGAAACACTTACCCTTTGATGATGAAGTCTGAGGTCATGGTAACACCTACATTTACCCTTTGATGATAAAGTCTTTGGTCATGAAAACACTTACCCTTTGATGATGAAGTCTGAGGTCATGGTAACACCTACACTTACCCATTGATGATAAAGTCTGAGGTTATGGAAACACTTACCCTTTGATGATGAAATCTGAGGTCATTGTAACACTTACCCCTTGATAATGAAGTCTGAGGTCATGGTAACAACTACACTTACCCATTGATGA
>NW_018408652.1:32858-41603 GCF_002113885.1 Mizuhopecten yessoensis
ATCTGAGGTCGTGGTAACACCTACACTTACGAGATTTTAATTACCCATTGATAATGAAATCTGATTTTGTGGTAAAACTTACCCTTTGATGATGAAGTCTGAGGTCATGGTAACACCTTTACTTACCCATTGATGATTAAGTCTGAGGTCATGGTAATACCTACACCTTCCCTTTGATGATGAAGTCTGAGGTCATGGAAACACTTACCAATTGATGATGAAGTCTGAGGTCGTGGTAACACCTACACTTACCCATTGATGATTAAGTCTGAGGTCATGGAAACACTTACACATTGATGATGAAGTCTGAGATCATGGTATCACCTACACTTACCCATTGATGATAAAGTATGAGGTCATGGAAACACTTACCCTTTGATAATGAAGTCTGAGGTCATGGTAACACCTACACATTGATGATGAAATCTGAGGTCGTGGTAACACCTACACTTACCCATTGATGATTAAGTCTGAGGTCATGGAAACACTTACACATTGATGATGAAGTCTGAGATCATGGTATCACCTACACTTACCCATTGATGATAAAGTATGAGGTCATGGAAACACTTACCCTTTGATAATGAAGTCTGAGGTCATGGTAACACCTACACTTACCCCTTGATGATTAAGTCTGAGGTCATGGAAACACTTACACATTGATGATGAAGTCTGAGATCATGGTATCACCTACACTTACCCATTGATGATAAAGAATGAGGTCATGGAAACACTTACCCTTTGGTGATAAAGTCTGAGGTCATGGTAACACTTACCCATTCATGATGAAGTCTGAAGTCATGGTAACACCTACGCTTACCCATTGATGACAAAGTCTGAGGTCATGGAAACACTTACCCTTTGATGATGAAGTCTGAGCTCATGGTAACACTTACCGATTGATGATGAAGTCTGAGGTCATGGTAACACTTACACTTACCCATTGATGCTAAAGTCTGAGGTCATGGAAACACTTACCCTTTGATGATGAAGTCTGAGGTCATTGTAACACTTACCGATTGATGATGAAGCCTGAGGTCATGGTAACACCTACACTTACCCATTGGTGATAAAGTCTGAGGTCATGGAAACACTTACCCTTTAATGATGAATTCTACGTCATGGTAGCACCTACACTTACCCATTGATGATAAAGTCTGAGGCCATGGAAACACTTACCCATTGATGATGAAGTCTGAGGTCATGGAAACACTTACCCATTGATGATGAAGCCTGCGGTCGTGATAACACCTACACTTACCCATTGGTGATAAAGTCTGAGGTCGTGGTAACATTTACCCATTGATGGTGAAGTCTGAGGTCATAGTAACACCTACACTTACCCATTGATGATGAAGTCTGAGGTCATGGAAACACTTACCCTTTGATGATGAAGTCTGAGCTCATGGTAACACTTACCCATTGATGATGAAGTCTGAGGTCGTGGAAACATTTCCCCTTTGATGATGAAGTCTGAGGTCATGGTTACACATTACCCATTGATGATGAAGGCTGAGGTCATGGTAACACCTACACTTAGCCATTGATGATGAAGTCTGAGGTCATGGTAACACCTACACTTACCCATTGGTGATAAAGTCTGAGGTCGGGGTAACATTTACCCATTGATGGTGAAGTCTGAGGTCATAGTAACACCTACACTTACCCATTGATGATGAAGTCTGAGGTCGTGGAAACATTTACCCTTTGATGATGAAGTCTGAGGTCATGGTAACACCTACACTTAGCTATTGATGATGAAGTCTGAGGTCATGGTAACACCTACACTTACCCATTGGTGATAAAGTCTGAGGTCGTGGTAACATTTACCCCTTGATGATGAAGTCTGAGGGCGTGGTAACCCTTACCCATTGATGATGAAGTCTGAGGTCGTGGAAACATTTACCCTTTGATGATGAAGTCTGAGGTCATGGTAACACCTACACTTAGCTATTGATGATGAAGTCTGAGGTCATGGTAACACCTACACTTAGCCATTGATGATGAAGTCTGAGGTCATGGTAACACCTACACTTAGCCATTGATGGTGAAGTCTGAGGTCATGGTAACACTTACCCATTGATGATGAAGTCTGAGGGCGTGGTAACACTTACCCATTGATGATGAAGTCTGAGGTCGTGGTAACATTTACCCATTGATGATGATGTCTGAGGTCGTGGTAACATTTACCCATTGATGGTGAAGTCTGAGGTCATAGTAACACCTACACTTACCCATTGATGATGATGTCTGAGGTCATGGAAACACTTACCAATTGATGATGAATTCTGAGGTGGTGGTAATACCTACACTTACGAGATTTTACTTGCTCATCTGATGTCCTGGTAACAATTACCCAATAATAATGAAGTCTGATTTTGTGGTAACACCTACCCTTTGATGATGAAGTCTGAGGTATTGGTAACACTTACCCATTGATGATGAAGTCTGAGGTCGTGGTAACACTTACCCTTTAATGATGAAGTCTGAGGTCATGGTAACACCTACACATTGATGATGAAGTCTGAAGTCGTGGTAACATTTACCCTTTAATGATGAAGTCTGAGGTCGTGGTAACATTTACCCTTTAATGATGAAGTCTGAGGTCGTGGTAACATTTACCCTTTAATGATGAAGTCTGAGGTCATGGTAACACCTACACATTGATGATGAAATCTGAGGTCGTGGTAACATTTACCCTTTAATGATGAAGTCTGAGGTCGTGGTAACATTTACCCTTTAATGATGAAGTCTGAGGTCGTGGTAACATTTACCCTTTGATGATGATGTCTGAGGTCGTGGTAGCACCTACCCATTGATGTTGTGGCTAAGGTCGTGGTAACACTCATTGATGAAGATTTCTGTGTACAGGCCAATACATATTTGACAAACGCATTGTAAACCTGCTGGGACCAGTTCGAGTAAAGACAAGCTTAAGAAAGGTTGAATCAAAAAACATTGCGTTCCGTAATTTTATCTTCGAAACAGGTTGTCCTGAAAAAGAATCATTTCATAGAAGTACATTGTAAGATCTTTTGACAAAAAAATATTAAAAAATAAGTTTACAAACCATCAATTTAACACCGCTCTATAGATGATGTCTATGACGTACATTGTCAATGTAAATGTCACGCAGTAACAATACACCACAGGTTTAAACGCTTAGTAACTTGGGACAGGCTTGTTGTACTCGTCGATTCTGATTGACGTATTTGTTGACCTTGATGTACTAACGCCACATAATGTAATTAATGTGATAGTGTCTCAATTTCGAATTTCATGCAATGATCACATTAAATAAACTTATTTTGTGATTTTCAATTCCAAAACTTTATTTGATCTCATTTGAGTGTGACTTTTACCGTATTTATATAGACTAACAAAACTCGGAATAGTGTCACACCTGCTGGTGTTACAGTATACTTCAGCTGTCTGTGATACTTGGCTTGTGAGTAACGATATAATTGTATTTGCTTAGGTCTTTCATGTCAAATGATGTTATCAAAAAAGTTTATAACAGTATTGTTTTTCCTCATTTTATGTATTGTTCAACTGTCTGGAGCGAACCTAGCAACAAATTATATACGGATAAGATTTTTAAATTACAAAAGAGAGCAGCTAGGATCTTATTAAAAGTTAGTGACATTCTTACTGCATCCAGGTCTCTTTTTGAAAAATTGCGATGGATGCCAATAGCAGATTTTTATGTTTTCAGAAAAATGGTTCATTCTTACAAAATTCTACACTGTGAATCCCCAGGGATGTTAGATAATATGTTTTCCTATGTTAGAAATGTTGTTGTAAGAACTACTAGAGCTTCTGTAACAAATAAACCGTATGTTCCAGCAGCCAGAACCACGTATTTTAAGAGATCATTTGCATATACATGTTCAGTGTTATGGAACGAAACAAGTGACACAGTTAGAGATTCATGTAGTGTTAGTGTTTTTAAAGGCAGATATCTGGATCATTACTTTACAAAACCCTGATTTGTCTGATCTATGATATTAAATATACTGTTCGTCATGTTGTAATTCTGTTTTATGTAACATATCATCCTATTATTATGCTAAAATTGTTGTCATGCTTGTATATATGTATTAATGCAGGGCCATATTGTAAACTAGACATTGTCTTAATATATAACCCTGGATAAATAAAAGATATTATTATTATTATTATTATTACAAGCTAACCGGTAATAAGATTTATATATATATATTAAATGCCGCCGTGACTATTCTCCATAATAATGTTTATTGAAGATTTAAAAGAAACTGTGGTTAGGTATACATGTAGCAAACACTAGTGAAAGCAAGTGTGTGTTTTTTTTAATAAAAGCACTGGATAAAGTCTTGAGTGTAATCAGCCCGAAAACAACTCAAAATATAAGTAGCGCTTTTTATAAACTGATTCTCTATTCATATAGTAACAGTGATAGAGACCTAACACCCGGGCCTGGAAAGTTATCCCAAGCAGGCACTTTAGTTGAGGAAGCACTGTATAAAGTCAAGAGTGTAATCAGCCCAAGAGAAATCAAGATATTGTGTATAGGTGCATTAAACAGATTTTCTATTTATAGTGACCCATTGACCTTTGACCACTGGACCTGAAAAGTTATCCCAAGCAGGCACTTTCTTCCAGGAAGGACTAGATAGAATCAGAGTGTAATCATTCAGTCCAACAGAATTCGAAATACAGGGCATAAACTGATGTTATATTTATAGTAAGTGGCCTTGACTTTTGATATCAAAGGCTTAAAAGCTATCCAAAAGCTTAAGCAAACATTTTATTACACTGGATAAAGTCCATGTATGCACAAACACAATGTTCTACACTTAAAGTTGATAAGTTTACTTTTATATTCATATGTTTTTAGCTCACTTGGCCCTTCGGGTTCTGGTTACAAATAAATGCTATGTCCCAATCACCTGCCCTCTGGACTGGCTTTTAAGTAAGTTGTTTTAGTGCCAAATTTTGTACAGCATGATTATTTAGCCTCTTTACCTTAATCCTTCCATCGTAGGTATCTTGCGATAAAATGTGTTGTTTGCCTTACACTGTTACAATGTTTTACCATTTATATATATATGTTTGTCGAAATACAAGCCCCTGAGAGCTTATGTTAACTATGACATATGCTTTTATCCGATAATTTTAAGATAAAAAAAAACACACACAAGCTTTTAATCACGAACTTTTCCTAGAATGCACCTATGTATAATCTTCGGCACGATGAAGGACAAAAGTTAAGGTATACTGATGATACCGACATGTACAAATGTATGTAAACTGTAAAACGAAAGTAGGTCTGCGCGATCGCAAACATTTAATGCTGATATTTTCGCATAAATGTCAGTTAGTACTTGATGTGATAGCAATGGATTACACGAGTGTTACCTTGTGTTGTATTCTAGCACATCAGTGTCTCAATACATACGGTATTAATCTGTTAGTGTTCGATAAACGTCTGTTTATTATTACTGTCCTGATTATGTTGTGAGGTATTTCCGGGTCACGTTCTCGTATCAAGTGCGCTTCCGTTTACGTCATAAAATGCAAGTTTTCAATTCACAAAATCTTGATATTTATTAATTAAAGATAGTTTAACGAGTTAATAAAAACAATATCAATACATTGTAAATATTATTTTCTTGAATGTTTGCGAAGCAGACGACGTTTGATCAAAATCTCGAAACTAGAACATTTAAAAAAAAGAAATGTGTTTTAACATTTGAAAGAAAAATGTTTCAAGGGGAAAAAATCAATTTGTGCTTTTATTAATTAATGAAAGTGATACAAAAAAAAAGAAATATAGTAAATAATTGATAGTAAATTTATCAAAAACCTCATCCTAAGAGAGTACATTCTTGGCATGATCGTTTAGAAGCTTTGCAATACTTCAAACTCTTTCAAACGCGCATCAGCTCGAGATTAGGCCCCTGTTTACAAAATGGCGACTGGAAGTAGCAAGGCAGATTAAATTGGAACTTCAATTGTGAATATTTCGGCAAGTAAACATTGTTCACAAAGCCCATGTGGTCTGTTCATCTAATTTAGTCAAGATATACTCAGTCCAGTGGTTGTTTAGTCGCTAGGGTCATTCACAAAATAATTAGTATTATTATATAAACTTATTGTAATTATTTACAAGCTAACCGGTAATAAGATTTATATATATACACTGATGTTCTATTTATAGTAAGTGACCTTGACCTTTGATAGCAAAGGCTGAAAAGCTATCCAAAAGCTTAAGCGAACATTTTATTACACTGGATAAAGTCAGAGTGCATACGGCCCAAAAGAGCTCCACATATTGTGCATAAAATGTTTTTCTATTTATAGTAACATTAACCTTGAAATTTGACATCGATGCCTCAAAAGCTACAATTTGTATTCTAAGCAAATACTTTCTAAAGTAACAATGACCTTAACCTTTCACCACCAAAGCACGCACTTTCTCTGAGGTAGCACTTGATAAAGCCTGAGTATAATCATCCCAACAGAATTGGAAATATTGTGCCTTAACTAATTTTCTATTCATGATAACAGTGACCTTGACCTTTGACCCCCAGACCTGAAAAGCTATTCATAGCAAGCACTTTCTTTAGAAAAGCACTGGATAAAGTCTGAAAGCAATCCACCAACATTTCTGAAGATATTGTGCAGAAATTAAACAAGGAACCCAATGGGCCTGTGTCGCTCATTTGCTTCTAATGCAACTTTGAAGCTGATCTAGGTCATTTATGTGGATGCTAAGCTCATTACCACTTTATTCAAACATAGCACATTTGACCCATGTGACCTCTGAACAAACTTGGTAGTCCTTTATCCAAGCATGCTGCAGGCCCAATATCAGGTCTCTGGGCTTCTTGGTTATTGAGAAGAAGTTATTTAAAGATGTTAGCACATTTGACCCCTGTGACCTTGAAAGTCGGTCAATGTCATTCATTTGAACACACTTCGTAACCTCTCATCCAGGCATGCTATAGGCTCAATAGCATGGTCCTCTTAGTTATTGAGAAGTTGTTTTAAGATTTTAGCACATTTGACCTCTGTTACCTNGAATGAAGTTGCTAAGTGTTTAAATTGAATCAGTTGTTGATTTTCTATATATAGCAAGTGACCTTGGCCTTGACCTTGGAACCCTGAAACACAAGGGTATACCCATATCTGACCTATGTATAAAGTTTGACCAAAATCCGTGAAAGAATGAAGTTGCTAAGTGTTTAAATTGAATCAGTTGATGATTTTCTATGTATAGCAAGTGTGACCTTGACCTTGATCTTGGATCCCTGAAATACAACAATTTATGAAGTTTACTCATACTTGACCTTTGTATAAAGTTTGACCAAAAACTGTCAAAGAATGAAGTTGCTAAGTGTTTACATTGAATCGGGATGCGACGCGACGCGACGGGACGCCGCACCAGGGTAAAAGCTCACTTGTACTTGGCAGGTGAGCTAAAAACAAATAGTAGGACAGACAGACAGAAAACCTGATTACTATAGATGTGCAGGGGTCCTAACAACAAATTGTGAAATTGAATTGGAGAATCCCCCTTTGGGACCCCACTCCTCCCCCTAGGGAGCCAGTGTATTATGAGAGAGACCCTCTTTAAACGGCATTCAGTCTTCTTAACCGAGTAATACTCCAGACCATTGGTTTGAAAACATCATCAAGCCATACAGAAGGACTTCAAAGGATGTACTGAATTAGGTGATTTATGACCTTGCAACAGCCAGGGTCATGTGATGACGGTTGTCAAGGAGACACCTATAGAAAAAAACTACAATTCGAAGGAAGTGCATGTGCAAGTGCAAACTGTAATCCATTATACATGTATACCAAGTTACAAATAATATGGAAAACAGTTAACTATGAGAATTTCCTATGGGCAAATGGGCCATAACTCCAGTCAAAAATGGAATTTTAATACATGTACATGGTTCAAACTCTGTAATCTTTTATTGATAAAGCCACAAACATAGTTTCAAATTGATATGGCAAGCGGTAGCGAAATAAGTCCAAAAAAAGTTTATTTTGATAATTTCATATGTGCGAAGGGCCATAACTCCAGCAAAAAAAGGAATATTAACATGAGGTTCGAACTCAAACTGAAATCCATTATGACAAAGCCACATATTAGGTAACAAATTGATGTTGCAAGTGGTAGCGAAAAAAAGTCTGGGAAAACATTAATTATGAGATTTCTTATTTGCAAAGGGCCATAACTCCGCCAACAAATGAAATATTGACACAGAGTTTGGACTCATACTGTAATCCATTATGATAAAGCCACATACTATTAAAGTGGCAAGTGGTAACGAACAAAGTATGACACACAGTTAATTATGAGAACTTCCAATATGCAAAGAAAGAGCCATGCATACACGTAACTCCAGCAAAAAAATAAAACATTGGCACGTGGTTCCAACTTGATCTGTAATCTATTATGATTAAGCCACACACAAAGTTACAAATTGATATGGTAAATGGTGGCGAAAAAAAAGTCTGGGAAACTTAAATGTGACAGCCGCCGCCAACGCCAACGGACAGAGTGATCCTTAATTGTTCGCCATGCTTCTCAGGCGGAACGACAAAGAAAGGCAGAACAGTGAAGACAGAAGGGAAAGATTTAAGATCCCAAGTGTGTTGCAATGGGGGCAGAAGATCTATTTTGGTCTGTTCAATGTCCCCCAAGTAGTAGACATGAAAGAAAATCCCCGATTCTTCAGCTTCAGG
>NW_018408652.1:41625-42267 GCF_002113885.1 Mizuhopecten yessoensis
CCCCCCCCCATCCTATGTACATTGTATGTAAATTAAATTATGGTTTGACAGATTTTGACAGATTCGATGACTCAAGTAGAAAATTGTTTGAATCGTGTAATCTTGAAAAGAAAGTGAAGGGACATAACTCTTCATGAAGACCCCAATTCAAGTAATTTGTGCTGATCTGACAGATCTGTCAATTCAAGATCTATCTGTACACCAAATTCAAGAAGAATTACACATTATTGTATGTCTCGCATGTCTGAAATTGTCTGACATTGTCAGTATGGTAAGTTTTAAGCAAAAGTTCAAAACTATCTAAAACTTCTGGATATTTTTTTCCAAAAACAACGGGAAGAAAATCTACATTTCAAAGAAAGTGGTAGCTATGGGAGCACTCTATATATGTAATAAACATAAAAATATTGGTACTTTGCAAAACAATAAACAAATTTTGCAAAACAACTAATTCTCAAAAATCACCTAAACATGACATATTTTATCTCAAAGAAAACTTGGAACTTATCAAAGTAACAAACTATATATCCGATGTATAACAGAAAGGAATGTGAGGAAATCATGTGAGGGACACAACTCACAGGAATATTATCAAAAGGAAGACAATCAATCATAACTGCACAAATACTTAGAGTACATGTA
>NW_018408652.1:43371-56892 GCF_002113885.1 Mizuhopecten yessoensis
TGTTGAAAGTTGTCAAAGAATTAGATATTTGGCAGACCTTTCTTATACATATGTCTTAAAAGTGGTTGCGAGGATTTATAAAACCCAAAAAACAAACTGATTCCTATTAATTGAAAATTATTGAAAATAACGTCAGGTAATTCAAGTAAAATGGACTTCCATCATAATTTTACATATTCATAATGTGTTTATACAGCCTCTCTTAAGAAAAACACATTCCATACATGTTTTCAGCCTGTTTTTGTTGTCATTTTCTGTCCAGCCTGTAACATCTCTTTGCTATCCAAGCGTTCATTTTGTAATTCACATATTCATGTATTCAACCTTAGCGGATTTAGCCTTGTTCTCTAAGCTTTCAAATTACTGAATGTGGCAAAGGGACTTGGCACAAATTACCATCCTATGGTCCACAATTTTTGTTTATATCATACATTATATAATACACATATGTGAACTGAGGGTTAGGCATTAATACCAAGTCCCTGTGCATGTAAATAATAATGGCGGCGCCCAGTACCAAGTTGCCTTGTCGACTATGTCATGATTTATGTCAAAAAGCAAAGGAGGACAATACTTAAAGAAACATTTTCTGGATTTGATCAGTTGGTAGAGATAATTTGCCATATTCTAACTGTAAATGATAACCAAGGGAAATACATAGGCAACCAGGGCTGAAATAAAGTTTAAAGTTTTGCTAGTAAGGTGTCTCTGCTAGGTGGCAGGGGAGGGAAATTAAACACAAGGCTAAATCTGCCAAGGTTGAATAGTACAAATTTAAATTATGAACCCTTGGCTATTGAAAATGATGAGATAACGAGATTAGATCGTAAAATAAGATGTGTCTTAATTCAGCAGTATGCTCCAGTGAAATGACACTATAAAGTCAGCATCAGTCCTGCCCTATCACAAGGAGACAAACTGATGAACATACCACAGACTCCCAAAACACAAATTAATTATGCATGAACTCACCACACGCATGCATCTAGCATATGGGGAGGCCGTCTTTAAATGACCATGTATAGCTGTTGATAGGACATACATTAAACAATACTAAATCAAACCTGAAGTTTATTTTGACATAAAGATCTTATTTATTTGGATAATTTCATGGAAATGATGACTTGTAATTTTAAACAAATGATTTGTTAAGTTCAGCTTGCATGCATTGTATGAATGTTATTTTAATAACATTGTACCCATATGAATCCATGATTGTCGTGAAGTGGTGATATATTTGAATTTAATACATTTGATGCTCTATTACCTGACCTGGAATGCATTCGTAGCCATACCGAGACAATACAATACTGTGGTATAACTGTATATATATTGTGTACATAGTTTAAGCATCTGCGAGACCAGCTGTTCTAACTTACAAATGTCCAGGTGACGAGAAATAACATGAGAGGAATGTTTTTATTTTTGACACGAGCTGTAGGCAATTCACTTTTCAATTCGTACTATTCTTCTCTTTGGATAATGACGCTTTAACTTGTAAGCGAAAAATACATCACTGGCGTCACGAGCAGCATCAATACTAAAAATGTCTTTTAATATTAACGGCTACCAAACCTGTGCTCCAGGTTACAAATAAATGCTATGTCCCAATCACCTGCCCTCTGGACTGGTTTTTAAGTAAGTTGTTTTAGTGCCAAATTTTGTACAGCATGATTATTTAGCCTCTTTATCTTAATCCTTCCAACGTAGGTATCTTGTGATAAAATTTGTTGTTTGCCTTTACACTGTTACAATGTTTTACCATTTATATATATATATACATGTATATGTTTGTCGAAATACAAGCTCCTGAGAGCTTATGTTAACTATGACATATATTCAACGTAAAATAATGATTCTTGTATCTTGTATTTTGATGTAACATGCCACTATGCTTTTATCCGATAGTTTTAAGATAAAAAAAACAACACACACACAAGCTTTTAATCACGAACTTTTCCTCGAATGCGCCTATGTATAATCATCCCCCGATAGATCTCTGGATCCGCCACAGCTGTTGATGCCGACATGTACAAATGTATGTAAACTGTAAACTGGTAAAACGAAAGTAGGTCTGCACGATCGCAAACATTTAATGCTGATATTTTCGCATAAATTTCAATTAGTACTTGATGTGATAGCAATGGATTAAATGAATGTTACCTTGTGTTGTATTCTATCACATCAGTGTCTCAATACATACGGTATTAATCTGTTAATGTTCGATACACGTCAGTTTTTTATTTACCATCCTGATTATGTTGCGAGGTATTTCCGGGTCACGTTCTCGTAACCTTCCGGTTACGTAAAAAAATGCATTTTTTCAATTCACAAAATCTTGATAATTTATTAATTAAAGATAGTTAAAGAATAAACGAGTTAACAAAAACAATAGTAATAAATTGTAAATATTATTTTCTTGAATGTTTGCGAAGCAGACGACGTTTGATCATAATCTGGAAACTAGAACATTTGAAAGAAAAAAGCTTGAATGGGAAAAAATAAATTTGTTCTTTTATGAATTAATAAAAGTGATACAGAAAGGAAA
Source organism: Mizuhopecten yessoensis (assembly GCF_002113885.1). Taxonomy (NCBI): domain Eukaryota; kingdom Metazoa; phylum Mollusca; class Bivalvia; order Pectinida; family Pectinidae; genus Mizuhopecten; species Mizuhopecten yessoensis. The sequence continues at coordinate 45,920 of NW_018408652.1, forward strand.
TAAAGTAAATAATTGATAATGAATTTATCAAAAACATCATCCTTAGAGAGTATGTTCTGGGCACGATCGTTTAGAAGCTTTGCAATACTTTAAACTCTTTCAAACGCGCATCAGCTCGAGATTAGGTCCTGTTTACAAAATGGCGACTGGAAGTAGCAAGGCGGATTAAATTGGAATTTAAATTGCGTATATTTCGGCAAGTAAACATTGTTCACAAAGCCCTTGTGGTCTGTTCATCTAATTTAGTCAAGATGTACTCAGAACAGTCGTTGTTTAGTCGCTAGGGTCCTTCACAAAATAATTAGTATTATTATATAAACTTATTGTAATTATTACTTCAAGGAACAGCTAGAGTTACCTGCTGGATCACTGCCGTGATGCATCAGTACACTAAATATAATTAGAGCACAGCTAGCAATATTGAATTTCTGTAGTCACATTTATAAGATATTCGTATTCTGTACAATTATGAATCATAATTGATTATATAACTGCCTAGCTAATTATAGTATCTACATGTATATTATCGATATAAACATATGTGTCAGGGTAAGTATCGATACCCTAATACGATAGCCGAAATGAGTCACTTCCTTACAACAGTATAAGGGTCATAGTTGTACACTTAAACTTGACAAAATATCAAACTGCCTGTAACTCCCCTCACGATTGACCTTTGACAATTTGTCAAAATGGAGATGCATTGACAATTTTAATGAAATCGGAAATTGTATTAACATGTAGATTTTAAACCATGTAAACTGTCTAGTTCATTTTAATGAGACAATTTCTAAAGATTTTGGTAAATTACCAAATATAAACTATGTCGCTATATGCAATATAAAAAAATAAGGTTTATTTGCTGTGTCCTATTACTATATCCATCAACAAATACAACACATTCCCTTAGCTTGTAAATTGTTAGCATGTCATATATGTAGAGCATACGCCCCAGTGACGAGGGCCCGGGTCATATCGACCAATAGCAGCATAGTCAACTTAACGTACACAAGACAAACACTAAAACAATGTAATGTAATGGATATAAATCATTAAATGTAGAAAAATACCATACGTCGTTTCCATGCTGTTATACTAAAGTTTATAATGAAAAGTAAATGTCACTTCGGTGTATTATGTTGAGTAATAGGACGAGCCTGTACAGTTTACGGTGTGCTTCAACGACACTACAGTGACGTGTATGAACTCTGCTTGGCGTATGTTGGTCAGGTCACTGTTCGGAGTTGACTCCTCGTGCCGGCGTATATATATACACACACACAATAATCAATACAGCTCGTCTACAATATAGCCGACGCGGTGCTATAAATACGGCTCTGATGGCGGCGAGAGACAAGATACCGTGGCACACTGAAGTTGTGGACTGGCTTAAATCCCTCATATGCCTTATTTTAGTGTAAACACATTTTAATTGGAAACGGATTTGGCACAAGTAAGCAACGGGATTGTCACACTGACCGCCATTTTACTGCCCATTCTCAGTCGTATGAAACTTCCTCTACTCTATTATTACAGCTATATATAATTTAATAAACTCAACACGGTATTCTTCAACTGGAAAAGACATGTAATTTGCATCTAAACACGTATAAAAGTAGCTGTTCGTAAACTCTACACTGGAAAATTAAACAAAATGTGAAACGTTAAATGTTATAGTCAAAGTCCCTTTTCTATTTCCGCATATTGGTGTAGTCTTTTCAAGAGATGACGTAATTCATGCCAAATACAAAACATTTTGCATTAAAATTAGATGTAAAAACGTAGATAGCTAGTATTTAATCCTGATGTGAAGTATATATGTAACGTAAATACAAGGGATACTAAGGAAAGCAGGGTTGCAACACGAGCCTATTAAACTAAACTGCGTATAGACATTTCTGTTTATACTGAATTCTGAACTAATTTTCAGTTCGATCAATACAGTTGTTTGGATGTAACATCTAAAATGCTAATTTAGAATGTTAAAATGTTTCGTATAGAGACGAGAGGTTTTCTTGCTCAATATTGAATGCCAAGGATTTGGATAACCTTATAAATAACCTAATCAATAACTCAATTCATGGATGAATTCTGTGTTTTTTTTGGGGGGGGGGGTTTCAAATTTTCCCAGAACATGTACAACACAGGACATCATCACACATACACACATTCCCACATGTTGAAATTGTGAAATCATCATCATCATCATCATCATCATCATCATCATCATCATCATCATCATCACCAGGCACATCTGGTTAGACTCTTTTCAGAATCTCCCAAATCTGGTTAGTAAATTGTCAGAATCTCCAAAACATACATCTGGTAAGTCAGTTGTCAGAATCTGCCAAACATACATCTAGTAAGACTGTTGTCAGAATCTCCCAAACATACATCTGGTTGGACTGTTGTCAAAATTTCCTAAGGTATATCTAGTTAGACCGTTGTCAGAATTTCCCAAACATACATCTGGTTTGACTGTTGTCAGAATTTCCTAGGTATATCTAGTTAGACTGTTTTCAAAATTTCCCAAACATACTTCTGGTTGGCCTGTTGTCAGAATTTCCTTAGGTATCTCTAGTTAGACTGTTGTCAGAATCGCCCAAACATACATCTGGTTGGACTGTTGTCAGAATTTCCCAAACATACATCTGCGAAGACAGTTGTCATAATCTCCAAAACATACAACTGGTAAGTCAGTTGTCAGAATCGCCAAAACATACATCTGGGAAGTCAGTTGTCAGAATCGCCAAAACATACATCTGGGAAGTCAGTTGTCAGAATCGCCAAAACATACATCTGGGAAGTCAGTTGTCAGAATCTGCCAAACATACATCTGGTAAGTCAGTTGTCATAATCTTCCAAACGTACATTTTGTAAGTCAGTTGTCAGGATCTCCCAAAGGTACAACTGGTTGGACAGTTGTCAGAATCTCCATAGGTACATCTGGTTAGACTGTTGTCAGAATCTCCCAAACATACATCTGGTTAGACAGTTGTCAGATTCTCTAAAACATACATCTTGTTGGACTGTTGTCAGAATCTCCATAGGTATATCTAGTTAAACTGTTGTCAGAATTTCCCAAACATACATCTGGTTAGACAGTTATCAGATTCTCCAAAACATACATCTAGTTGGACTGTTGTCAGAATCTCCATAGGTACATCTGGTTGGACTGTTGTCAGAATCTCAATAGGTATATTTAGTTAGACTGTTGTCAGAATCTCCATAGGTATATCTAGTTAGACTGTTGTCAGAATTTCCCAAACATACATCTGGTTAGACTGTTGTCAGAATCTCAATAGGTACATTTAGTTAGACTGTTGTCAGAATCTCCATAGGTATATCTAGTTAGCCTGTTGTCAGAATTTCCCAAACATACATCTGGTAACTCAGTTGTCAGAATCTGCCAAACATCCATCTGGTAAGTCAGTTGTCAGAATCTGCCAAACATACATCTGGTTAGTCAGTTGTCAGAATCTTCCAAACGTACATTTGGTAAGTCAGTTGTCAGAATCTCCCAAACGTACATCTGGTAAGTCAGTTGTCAGAATCCCCTAAACATACATCTGGTAAGTCAGTTGTCAGAATCTCCCAAACATACATCTGGTTAGTCAGTTGTTAGTTTTCCAGAGGTACATCTAATTAGTTCGTTGTCGAATATTGCGAAAAGTTAAACTTGATAGACCGTAATCAGAATTTCCGAAAATTACATAAGTAAAGAAGTGCGAATTCTTGGCTCCAGAATACTAAACGCTATATTGAATATACAGGACTTTTTCATCATAATATTATCATTATTTAACCCCATCCCATCACATAAAAAACTGCAAATCCTAGTTTCTCATTTAGAAAATATTCTCACAGCTGAAAATCAAATGTTGACAGTAACACTTGTTCGATGCTGATTGAACCGGCTTCTGTGGAAATGTACTGGAAAACAGGACGCAATTATTCAGGCTCGTGTGGTTTGTGGTAGTGATATTCTATATTATCTATTTACTACTTTATACCAGCTACCGGTAGCATGATAAATTCATTATCACTGGTTGTCAGTACGAGAAGAACTTGAGAACGGACTTTTCCATTCCCCAACACTTGGGAACATAACGTTTGCTCGCGCCAGATGACGTCAAAAACCGGAAATAGTGTCCACACAAAATTGATCCGCGTAAGGAAATAGTGCGTCATGAACATATCAATACAGAGTTACGGGAAAATATTGTGAGAATAACAACACCATTTCAGGTATAAACGTGCATATGGAAAAGCCAATGACAATAGGATTGTTTAAAAAATAAATAAAAATCTACGTATTTTTTAGGTTCATTGTATTCCTCCGCGCAAAACTTCTATTTGTTTACGTTTGTCACAGGCAATCGTTGACTATTGAGCTAATAATAATAATAATAATAATTATTCGGTAAAAGCAAGATACAGGTACAAATATCACATAAGATCACAGATTTCAATTGCATAATAATCACAGATTTATCACAGTATTTAGCTTATCACATCAAAGTTAATATCACAAATTTTGGAGCACTATAATTACAATGTATCTGTTTGACTAAGCTTTAACCTAGGATATCCCATGAAAGCTGGGTGGCAGCTTATTTCCAATGGGGTCCTCTAGTATAGATCTTAATTACTTAGATAACAAAAGGTCCTAAGGATTTGACCTTATAATATGAATATAAGATGGTATAATTTCTCGTAATAATATATATATGAATAGAATAAGTTGTAATTGGTCAAATATGATGATGATATATTATTTCATCAAAATGAGATGTTATTTTATTTGACGGTATAAGATGGAGTTGTCATTAGCAAATATGATTCCCTTCTGATAATATATATATGTGGGGCTTATGCATGATGTTGTTTCCACTTGTAATATTAAAATATCAGTTATATGTATCACTGTACATATCATAAAGCAAGATGATGTCATTCTTGCAGTTATTAAGTAACAATATAAGATATACATTTATACTGTGGTACTTGTGTGTAGAACAGACAACAGGTGGTTGGACAGTCCCTACCAACCTATTATCTGTCTAACAAATTATAGCAATTTTGGGTATAATACATATATAAAAATGACTTTTAATAAAATAAAGATTGAGGATGATGGTAATAAAATGTTCCATAACATTTATAAAAATACATATTATATTGGTACTTTAGTTAAAACTTTGGTAATACATCATATATTTTTCAGAAGAAGTTTCGAGTCATCCACTGGGATAGAATAAAAATTACCTTTAGAAGACAAATTCTTGCTCAAAATCATTTTTGATTTAAGCTAAGTAGTCATTTTGAAAACATGGTGTTTTAGTTGAGTTTTTTAAAACGGAGAGATATATAAGGTAGTAGTATATAGATGATAAATAGTTTATCACTCTGTAATTTCAGGGTTTGTCGTGAGAACAATTTTCTCATCGCTCGCACGTTGATAAAATCGAGAGGCCAACTGCGGTGGCCTCGAGACTTTATCTACGTGCGAGCGATGAGAAAATTGTTCGAACGACAAACCCTGAAAATACTGTATGATAATCTATAAGTTTTACTATTTAGTAAGTTATCCTATGATAACAATGTCTAATGTTGAAGGTACACAGGGAGTCACGACCGAAAGGGAATGGTAGATGAAAAAATGGGAGACATATCATACTAACTAAAGATACATTTTATTATCAGTAAGATAAAGGAAGGAGAGACAAATGAGTAAAATTGGTTAAAAGACAGAAAAGGAAAAGATACAACACCTATGGCAATATAAAATATAACACGTGAGTGTTTTGCAATCGGAAACTGAAGAGATGTTCTGTTGTTCAAAACCTTTTTTTCAAAACAACCATACAGATCTTAGCATTACTATTATATATATATATTTTTAAAAAAGCAGAAAAATTATCCTTACGGACGAAGAAATATTATAAAAAGGAAAATTCTCAACAACGAGTCTTTAGTACTTTCATTTCTTTTAGGAGATTCTTCAGACTAACGGACGATCTGAAAGATTTATGTTTTTATTCTATATATACAGTGTATATATATGTATCAGGGGCGGGTCCAGGTGAGGGCGTAATGGGCATACGCCCCCCCCCCCCCCCCCTAAAAAAAAAAAAAAAAATATCGTAGTCTGCTAATATTGTATTGAATATGGCAATTTATCATATTCATTAATTAAACACATAAACACCCTGACACTTTAACTATAAAATATACATGCTCCAAGTCAGGAACCGTTACATTAGTGCAATTCACAATTATTTTATGTTTTTTAGCCAAAAAATGTATATATATAAAACATATAAGCACGTAAGGACAATGACAAGGTTTCAAGTTACCGAATCGTTATTGCAATAGATGATGCCCTAGTATCCCACAGTGTGAATATCGTATACCGACCAGGAAGTTAACTTGACATTGGTTTGTCCAGGCTTTACACTACGCTAGACAACGTGTCGTAATCAGACGCACCCACTGTAAACTGAAACACGTAATCATGCCAACTCTAAATGGTTAATTAAACCAGGTAATGCAGGTTTTAATCCAGGTTTTGTTTTATCTTTGGTTTGGGGTAATTCCATGTTTTGTTTAATCTTTTGTTTGAGTAAAATCCCGATTTTTTCATTTGTTGGTTAAAATTAAACACTGTCTCATCAGGTCATGTGTGGACAGTGTTTTCTGATGGTGGAGCAGCCCGAGGAGGGTTTTGAGCGTCACAACTCGGACGCGAGTACTTCCTCTTTGTGACGCTATGCTCAATTAATATGCGTTATTTGCTAACGGTGATCCTCACTACCTAGTAATATCAAGACGAGGAACAGTTTATCACACGTATACTCGTCGATCTACGTTGGCCTCTCCATTTCATTGACGTGGTCGCAGTGATATTTTTTTTTATAACGACCAACTTTGAAAACAGAGTGCGCTGCAGGTTTCATCCTTCGACTCCGTGTGTTAGTTATCTGTCAAAATTTATGGTTTGACAATGCTTTTCGACGTCACGATTGCAAATACATGACATCACATTTCGTATCGAATTTGAGTCGAATTGTGAGTATGGTACGAGAAGAAAGCCTCGATACATTGCTTATGGGTAAAGAGAGAATAGCATACCCGAAATAACCCGAAACCCTTCCTATGAGCCTGAGGGGACGGAGGCCCGAAAGCTGTTTTGGTCGTTGGATAGATATGGTAAATGTCATATCTTAAATTTTTATCATCTTTTACACACTGTAAATATTCAAGCTCAACATCAAAATTATTAACATTAACACATGTTTAGTGTTTTTGAGGCATGATTTTTCTGAAAACTAGAAGTTTGACGGATATGGCGCGTGTCGGGCATTTATGGCGCTTGTCTAGCGGTATAGCGATTGAGTGCAGATTTGTGTGTGTCATCCATGACGTGCCTATGCACAGCTAGCAGTTTGCACATGTAAAACAACCCATATAACGGTGAGGTATAAGGTAAATTAGCTATCTGAAATATAATATTTTGTTAAAATTTATATTCAATTTCGTGGTATTATTCGCAAAAAAATATCCTACTCGCTGAATATCGTAGATTATAGAAAAAGAACACACAATACAGAAAATCCAGCAGGAATTTCTGGATATGAAACTAAGAGTTTATTAAAACACGTTTAACTATATTGATAACATCGACATAAGTCCGAATCATTAGATAATAATATTGAAATAACGGTTACACAAATCACTTCTACAATGTGTAAGTTTATTCGGGGGAGTTTATGATAAACTGTTTAAAACATGCATTGCATAGATTCGGGTTCCACGCTCTTATACAGCAGTACGGCAGTACTAAATCTGTCTCGTTATTGTTACGTTTGATGACCATTCAACTGTCGTGGGGCCGGAAAATGTAACAGCCACACAAGGATCTAGTCAACAGCTGTCCAGTCTAGTCTTATTACATAGGATTCAATTTTACATATCCATTTACTTTAAATCAATTATGTGTACATGATGTCCCCTTTGCAACCCAAAGTTAAATGAGATAAATATCTTGCACAACATATTTGTCACCGTGGAATTTGAATCATAATAAATACACAAAAAAACAAAACGTGTATATGTCTAAGTAAACATTTTGGGAAGGCATTGTAGCAGAATGATCGACTGGGTACTACCCTGGGTACTAGCCTGCTGACTTCAAATCTGACAGCGTTGTACCGACTGGAATAAGGTTTGACGCCCAAGTTCCCCTTTCTGCACTACGTTGAGTTGGCGTTCTGCCAGAGACTGGCGCACGGGTCGGTTAGAACTAGGGCGCTGGGATATACCACAGTATATACATAGTGGCATGGACAGTGAATGGTTGTGTAACTACACAGCTCTTCACGCTGGAACAGTAGCACCACGTCGCAGGGATTAATAAGCTTTTGCGATAAAATTATCTTCATCAGCATTATCGTAAGTATTAAAATATACGATAATTGTTATTGTTTCATATTGTGTTCTGAATAATAACATTCTTTTTATTTTGAAATAGTGGCAATTATTGAAGTGCGTTGTGATATATTGGACTTTGTTTTAAAATGTTAATAAATTGTATTACACTGTTTCAATTACTACTAATTTGACTTTTTCGATATATTTATCTCAAATTTTGTCCTATGTTAGACTGGTATGTGAACTGATACTTTATTGAAATTTATATGGACAATAAAATTGAAAATCAATAAAAGCTATGTTAATTTTTGAATTTCTTTCTCATGTTATTACTCCGAAATACTTTCCGAAATCCTTACAAATATAGCATAGACGGACATTTGTGGACACATCTTGCAACGATTTTCGGAAACAAATACGAGATTTTGGATTGTGAATAATTAAAATAGTTGCTGGCTTGTTGTTTTAATGTATAACAGATACATATTTGAACATAGAAATGAATCAAAGGCTGTGTGTTGTTTAGCCGTGGTTTTATTCTTATGGAATGTTAAACAGTCAATAACGAGATAAAACCATATTACTACACATTGGTTATAAATACACACTGTTTATTTTCTTCAGTCTCGTACAGTGACAGGAAGTAAACTCTCCGTTTGGATTTATTGTCTTTCTCATGGAAAACTGGGTCTATGACAATTGACAATATCCATGACCTAAAGTCCATTGATGAAATGTAAAACTTTTGTTGAACTTTGACCCCGGTGGCATGTGTTCAGTCCTTACGTACGTCTACACCTCTGTGATCCGGTCATACCATCAATATGCTATTCAGACGTTAACAGGATTTCTGAAATAGAAATTAGTTGACAAAACATCTTACTTTTTAATGGTTTTATTTCTTCCTATCGTGATTTGACCTGAGAAAACGCATATTAAATCCTTAAGATTTAATTGAAAGAACTTGTTTATCATGATGCTACATGTTGTAACACATCTATAAAGCCCCATATGTTAGAATAGCAATGCGGACAGAGCAAGATAGCGATATTTATTATTTTGCACTTGTAAATTGGCAGTTCTGACAGTTTTCCTCATTTCCTCTCTTACTTTCTGTGTGAATAAAATGCTCGGCGGTTAAAGCTTTATGTCGCAACAATATAGTATATATCCTTCATTTATCAGATTGGATTAATGTTTTATAAAGAGACATCTTGTCCTATATGTGGAGCGCTCAAACAAGTTCATTACGTGAAAGTTTCAAATAAATACATAGATATTCATATTTATATAAAGTGCATGTTAAAGTGTTTCAATACTTAGTAAACATGTTTTAACATTCCCACATAACAGACATTGTTTTTCGAATTTCTTACCTCAATCCTTTCATTTAACGTTGTTATTTGTCCAATTTATTTCTAGTACTACATACTAGAATATAATCACATCATCCATTGGCTATAGTTGCATGCTTGAACGGAATACTTTTTAAATTAACATGACACCCTAACTCTGATATAACTTCCGTATCCGCCCTAACGTGAGGGAATCTTTGAAAAATACTGCTTCACTATAACTCCAGATTCTAACATACCTCCTTACTTGATCAGTTTTGCTGCACTACAAAGAGAATATAATTGTGTTTGTTCAGAATATGATCATCCCACTATTCGGTGACGAGGTAATTATAAGGTTTCATTAGGATATACGTAAAGGTTTTATCAGACGTACGATAGGGTAAGTAATAATATACCCTATACACATTTTTAGTTAATTAATTTTTCTTTTTATCCAAATCAGTTTAGTTTTCTTTTTATTTCACTTTGAAACTGTTTACTAAAAGCTTCTAGAAAAGATATTTGCAAACTATATAACAAAAGAAATAATATATTTCATAGCCGTAAAAATACTTGTCGGTTTGGCCATCTTCAATTTAATTTTACTTTTAGAAATAATGAGCTGTCTCCTTAATTCATAGTTGTAGTCAGTCACAATATTGTGTAGCATTAACTATTTAATGCAGTTTCCGACAAAGCCAAGTTTAAAGCAATTCTATTTTTATCGATAGATTTTAAAGACAAGAATTGAAATGTTTTCTGAAATCCTATCATTTATAAAGTATACATAAGTTCATAATATGATACTAGTTTGGGCCCGATAAACGATATGAAGAAATTCTGGTCGACATCAATTTAGTCAACATTTATCTAATCCTTCCATCTCTAGAGGCGTTAACAGATAATGATGCTATGGGTGGCCAATTGTTAATTTTGTACAGACTGGGTCATTGTAGTGAGTTAATTTTGTACAGACTGGGTCATTGAAGTGAGTTAATTTTGTACAGACTGGGTCATTGTAGTTAGTTAATTTTGTACAGACTGGGTCATTGTAGTGAGGTTGTTTTGTACAGACTGGGTCATTGTAGTGAGTTAATTTTGTACAGACTGGGTCATTGTAGTGAGTTAAATTTGTACAGATTGGGTCATTGCAGTGATTTAATTTTGTACAGACTTGGTCATTGTAGTGAGTTAATTTTGTAC
>NW_018408652.1:59911-88396 GCF_002113885.1 Mizuhopecten yessoensis
TTCATTGTAGTGAGTTACTTTTGTACAGACTGGGTCATTGTAGTGAGTTAATCTTGTACAAACTGGCTCATTGAAGTGAATTAATTTTGTACAGACTGGGTCATTGTATTGAGTTAATTTTGTACAGACTGGTTCATTGTATTGAGTTACTTTTGTACAGACTGGGTCATTGTATTGAGTTAATTTTGTACAGACTGGGTCATTGCAGTGAGTTAATTTTCTAAANTAGTGAGTGTATTTTGTACAGACTGGGTCATTGTAGTGAGTTAAAATTTGTACAGATTGGGTCATTGCAGTGAGTTAATTTTTTACAGACTGGGTCATTGTAGTGAGTTAATTTTGTACAGACTTGGTCATTGTAGTGAGTTAATTTTGTACAGACTGGGTCATTGCAGTGAGCTAATTTTGTACAGACTGGGTCATTGTAGTGATTTAATTTTGAACAGACTGGGTCATTGTAGTGAGTTAATTTTGTACAGACTGGGTCATTGTTGTGAGGTTTTTTTGTACAGACTGGGTCATTGTTGTGAGTTAATCTTGTACAAATTGGGTCATTGTAGTGAGTTAATTTTTTATAGACTGGGTCATTGTAGTGAGTTAATTTTGTACAGACTGGGTCATTGTTGTGAGGTTATTTTGTACAGACTTGGTCATTGTAGTGAGTCAATTTTGTACAGACTGGGTCATTGTAGTGAGTTAATTTTGTACAGACTGGGTCATTGTAGTGAGTTAATTTTGTACAGACTGGGTCATTGTAGTGAGTTAATTTTGTACAGACTGGGTCATTGTAGTGAGTTAATTTTGTACAGACTGGGTCATTGTAGTGAGTTAATTTTGTACAGACTGGGTCATTGTAGTGAGTTAATTTTGTACAGACTGGGTCATTGTAGTGAGTTAATTTTGTACAGACTGGGTCATTGTAGTGAGTTAATTTTGTACAGACTGGGTCATTGTAGTGAGTTAATTTTGTACAGACTGGGTCATTGTAGTGAGTTAATTTTGTACAGACTGGGTCATTGTAGTGAGTTAATTTTGTACAGACTGGGTCATTGTAGTGAGTTAATTTTGTACAGACTGGGTCATTGTAGTGAGTTAATTTTGTACAGACTGGGTCATTGTAGTGAGTTAATTTTGTACAGACTGGGTCATTGTAGTGAGTTAATTTTGTACAGACTGGGTCATTGTAGTGAGTTAATTTTGTACAGACTGGGTCATTGTAGTGAGTTAATTTTGTACAGACTGGGTCATTGTAGTGAGTTAATTTTGTACAGACTGGGTCATTGTAGTGAGTTAATTTTGTACAGACTGGGTCATTGTAGTGAGTTAATTTTGTACAGACTGGGTCATTGTAGTGAGTTAATTTTGTACAGACTGGGTCATTGTAGTGAGTTAATTTTGTACAGACTGGGTCATTGTAGTGAGTTAATTTTGTACAGACTGGGTCATTGTAGTGAGTTAATTTTGTACAGACTGGGTCATTGTAGTGAGTTAATTTTGTACAGACTGGGTCATTGTAGTGAGTTAATTTTGTACAGACTGGGTCATTGTAGTGAGTTAATTTTGTACAGACTGGGTCATTGTAGTGAGTTAATTTTGTACAGACTGGGTCATTGTAGTGAGTTAATTTTGTACAGACTGGGTCATTGTAGTGAGTTAATTTTGTACAGACTGGGTCATTGTAGTGAGTTAATTTTGTACAGACTGGGTCATTGTAGTGAGTTAATTTTGTACAGACTGGGTCATTGTAGTGAGTTAATTTTGTACAGACTGGGTCATTGTAGTGAGTTAATTTTGTACAGACTGGGTCATTGTAGTGAGTTAATTTTGTACAGACTGGGTCATTGTAGTGAGTTAATTTTGTACAGACTGGGTCATTGTAGTGAGTTAATTTTGTACAGACTGGGTCATTGTAGTGAGTTAATTTTGTACAGACTGGGTCATTGTAGTGAGTTAATTTTGTACAGACTGGGTCATTGTAGTGAGTTAATTTTGTACAGACTGGGTCATTGTAGTGAGTTAATTTTGTACAGACTGGGTCATTGTAGTGAGTTAATTTTGTACAGACTGGGTCATTGTAGTGAGTTAATTTTGTACAGACTGGGTCATTGTAGTGAGTTAATTTTGTACAGACTGGGTCATTGTAGTGAGTTAATTTTGTACAGACTGGGTCATTGTAGTGAGTTAATTTTGTACAGACTGGGTCATTGTAGTGAGTTAATCTTGTACAAATTGGGTCATTGTAGTGAGTTAATTTTGTATAGACTGGGTCATTGTAGTGAGGTTATTTTGTACAGACTGGGTCAGTGTTGTGAGGTTATTTTGTACAGACTTGGTCATTGTAGTGTGTTAATTTTGTACAGACTGGGTCATTGTAGTGAGTTAATTTTGTACAGACTGGGTCATTGTAGTGAGTTAATTTTGTATAGACTGTGTCATTGTTGTGAGGTTATTTTGTACCGACTGGGTCATTGTAGTGAGTTAATCTTGTACAGACTGGGTCATTGTAGTGAGTTAATTTTGTACAGACTGGGTCTTTGTAGTGAGTTAATTTTGTACAGACTGGGTCATTGTTGTGAGGTTATTTTGTACAGACTGGGTCACTGTAGTGAGTTAATTTTGTACAGACTGGGTCATTGTAAAATGTCAGTGTAGATTTGATAAAATAAACCAGACTTTCTTTCATCATTCGTTACTTTTTATCGGATAGAAAGGACGAATAGTATTTAAAAGTAATGGCAAAGTACCATTTCAGCCAATAATTTCAATACATATCACATGTGGAAATAAAACTGTATGTTAATTTCCAGATATTTTAAGTCGTTACGTGGCAAAGTAGCGGTGGAACAATAAAGAAAATAATTAAGCTGGAGCATTTTATTCCTATTGTCGTCAAGTCAATTACAAATCTACCTTTTGATTATCCGGTGTCAAGTTAATGATCAGTTGTTTAAAGTATTTCCTGTGCTATACTTGTTGCGTCAGAGTGGGAAGGGAGGACACTCTTTCTGGAATATGAGAACTAATGCCCGAAGAAAAACAACAGGAGATTTCTCAGAAAATAGATGTTTTTGCATATTACATGACGGTTTTGTAAGCATAACGAGGGAAAATGGTTTAACAATAAGCACATCAGAAGAAAGTAGCACACATCAAATTTTGTACACAAATAAAAAAGATAATAATAGAAAAAAGAAATCGAGAAAAACACGTCATTGCAATGTATACCAATGAAAATGTCTGCTAGGATACGAAAATATGTCTTGTCTTATTTTAAACTGATTTTTGATATTTCATCATCGTGTAAACTGTCTTGTCTAATTTTAAACAGCTCCTTTTAAACAGGTAATTATATATAGGTAGATTCTTTTTCTTGATTTTAGGTAAAGGGATATTAACTAATATCTAACAGTTTCAAGGGGAAAGGTAATCTATGAAAGGCGTTTGGTAAATACTCAAATAAGATCCTGATTATTTAATGCCTATTTATTGTCAGATAGAAAAGCTAACGTGCTGACATTTCGAGATTTCCGTCCGTTTTCCCGCGTTATATCTTATGAAGAAAAAGACATTTTGCTAATTCCGTACATATATAATGAGGCTTCAACGATATGATTGGCTATTTGCTTTCCCGGCAATACCTAATGACAGTATGATCAAGTTTTGATCCACTTTGCTTGGTACACTACTTACCCGTGTTTTGATCCACTTTGCTTGGTACACTACTTACCCGTGTTTTGATCCACTTTGCTTGGTACACTACTTACCCAAGTTTTGATCCACTTTGCTTGGTACACTACTTACCCAAGTTTTGATCCACTTTGCTTGGTACACTACTTACCCAAGTTTTGATCCACTTTGCTTGGTACACTACTTACCCAAGTTTTGATCCACTTTGCTTGGTACACTACTTACCCAAGTTTTGATCCACTTTGCTTGGTACACTACTTACCCAAGTTTTGATCCACTTTGCTTGGTACACTACTTACCCAAGTTTTGATCCACTTTGCTTGGTACACTACTTACCCAAGTTTTGATCCACTTTGCTTGGTACACTACTTACCCAAGTTTTGATCCACTTTGCTTGGTACACTACTTACCCAAGTTTTGATCCACTTTGCTTGGTACACTACTTACCCAAGTTTTGATCCACTTTGCTTGGTACACTACTTACCCAAGTTTTGATCCACTTTGCTTGGTACACTACTTACCCAAGTTTTGATCCACTTTGCTTGGTACACTACTTACCCAAGTTTTGATCCACTTTGCTTGGTACACTACTTACCCAAGTATTTACTCAGGTTTTATGTTTGGCAAATTATTTACACATATTAAATGAAGATGCTGCATTCAGATAAGTTGATTGGTTTCCATGCGATGTCTTTTGGCAGAATATTGAGATTTTGATAAAACTTGATTAATGCAAATAACTCCAGTCTCTCCCTTTGTTTCAATATTAAGCGAATTCCGCATATATTTGATTAGGCTACTGAGGTTTGATTGACTGATAGTATTCTATGCAATATCTTGTGATAGAATGAACAACAATTGATTTAACTGGCCTGGTTTACAACTACGGAGTATGTGAGGTTGTTGAATTCTCATTGGCTGGTTGCTTTGATAAGATCTTGTTGGAACTTGCCTGATGTACAATTAACTCTAGACTCTAGCTTGATTCAACGATAAATGTTTTCTAAGTAGATATTCTACATTAATATTACCACATTTCCCTGATCCTTATGTCGAAGGTTGCCATCATCTGCTGCTTCTGATTGGCTGACACACATATTTCTGGCATCACTTTTCTTTTATTGATACATGGTACTTAGTGGATATTGATGAACCCGATACTATCAAACAAGATTGTAGTCAATGGTTTTGATTTGTTAAGACCTTTCGGATCACAACATCTGTTCTTCTGATTGTTCTCACACTAGATGGTGTCTAGTATTTGTCAGGCTTTACTACCATTACTTCAATATACACAATGATCGCTGTAGCTTCTGCTCAGTATATATAGGGGATACATTATATATACAGTCAACCACATGGCAAGGGCCTTGCTGACCTGTCAGTGTTGTCTGTGATAAATGCTTAACAACCCACAGATATGCAAAATAAATATTCACAGAAGTTTATCACATATTTGTCCTTGAAATACATGTATAGATGAACCTAGTATAAAATGTAATATAAATGCAACTAAGTATTCGATAATATAACTATTTGTTTCATATTCTATAATACCGCTTCATGATTAACATCCATACTTCCACTAAATTGTTTCACATTCCATATTACCACTAATTGTTTCACATCCCATAATACGACTAATTGTTTCACATTTTATAAAACCACTAATTGTTTCACATTCCATAATACCATTAATTGTTTCACATTCCATAATACCACTAATTGTTTCACATTCCATAATACCAATCATTGTTTAACATCCATAATACCATTTATTGTTTCACATTTCATAATACCATTTATTGTTTCACATTTCATAATACCATTCATTGTTTAACATTTCATAATACCATTCATTGTTTAACATTTCATAATACCATTTATTGTTTCACATTTCATAATACCATTTATTGTTTAACATTCCTTAATCCCATTCATTGTTTAACACGTACACGTAACAGTACTTCGTACAGACATTAGAACTATACACAAGTACCACGTACAATTACTACATACACTATTTAGAACCATAAATAACTACTCCGTACAAATATTTGAATAACAAATAAGTACTCTATGAGTACATTTAAAAAAATAAAAAAATAATAATGAAGTACTTTGTACAAACTCTAGCACTAAAAATAAGTTGAACGTTAAACCGAATAACAAACTAGCACTTCGTGTAAACATTAAAACTACACATAAGTACTACAAAAAAAAAATCAATTTAATTTGAGTATTACGTACAAGCATAAAACGAACTACAAAATGTACTTCGTACAAACATTAAAACTACAAAAAAGTACTACATACAAATATTAAAAGAAACTACATAAAGTGTTAGATAATTAGAAAGATCTACAAATGAATATGGCTTATAGTTAAATGATTTTTATTTTTTTGTATATTTTATCTCTAGTTACTAAACAAAGAGATATTTCTAATGTACTTTTTAATGGTTTCTCAGAATGAATAATCCGTTGTTTATTTCAGAACTGAAACGAAGGAGAACACATTTTACGATAAACCATGACAGCATAGTGATTCGATGATGGCTCATGGACTCGAACAGCTAAATGATGACTGCACTGTTGTGGCGGTCACTAGAACAAATAATCGGCAACCTGCAAATCCACGTAAATATTATCTATACCAAACTTAAATGCTAAAATATATAATTTGTAAAGCTGCTAATTATTACGGCGAATAGTATGTTCCCTAATAGTTGTATCATTCAAATCTATAGGTAGATAGATTATTGGATAAAAATGTGTTATGATGAATGAAACAAATGTATTTATTTTAATGCAAAGAGTTCCTAATG
This sequence comes from Mizuhopecten yessoensis, assembly GCF_002113885.1. Classification (NCBI taxonomy): domain Eukaryota; kingdom Metazoa; phylum Mollusca; class Bivalvia; order Pectinida; family Pectinidae; genus Mizuhopecten; species Mizuhopecten yessoensis. Next base: position 66,426 of record NW_018408652.1, read on the forward strand.
TTGTGGTGATTCGCCAAATTGGCAAATTTTTGTACCCACCATAATTAGCAATATTCCATTATTTCAAAGCATCATGGTTACATTCGGCTCAATGAGGTTTCACCGTTTACAATCCTTTAGTCAAGTTGTTCGAAAGGCAGGGTTTTCAGTTATTACATATTTAAAAAAACACACACTCTTTTGAAATATATTAATCATTTCTTTGTTGACTGTTTTAATGTCACGCTATATATACAGTCACGTTGATGAAGTAGCATGATCAAGTCACTTTGATTCACTTGGAAGAGAATATCAATACGATACGGAAATAATAATTAATGTATTATGTGTATTTGATTTCTATATTGAATTCATATGATAAAATGGAGCCTTTATAACATATTTATAAATACTTCATATTTTGATAGACAAAGTTAAAAACCCGGATGGGCACATTCTCTGTAAGATATGTGGCGATAAAGCTTCTGGCTACCATTATGGTGTCTTCTCGTGCGAGGGATGTAAGGTAAGATTTTTAGCTCGCCTGTGTCAGAGGCATATGTGACCTGTTGTTTTCCGTCCTTGTCTGTCGTGCGGTTTTTGTCGAGCGCCGTTCATCAACTGATATCGATAAACTTACTATGAATGATAAGCACAATGTGCATTTCAAGATGGCCGACATGGCTGTTATCTTCAAAAGCTATTTGAAGTAATAACTCGAGTGCTGTTGATACTGACAAACCTTTGTATCACTGTTCAGTAAATTGTCTTCACCAAGTGTAGCTGGTTTTAGATTCATCGCAAATAACAAGATGGTGTTTTTTCTCGACAATTCAACTCAAGATTGAAACATTGCCCACATAATTGAACTGTAATTAAACTAAATTAACAACTTGATCTGTCGTCTCTACTTTGTTATAAATCGTGCACATACAAAGCATACCATATTGATTCATATTGGTGATCGATATGACCTAAGGCAATTGACGACCTTAATATCCCTGCCCTGCCCTAATTTGATTGAGATCCCCACCCTATCACAAGGGAATGAAGACGAATCCAGATATTCTACTAGGATTGGACTCTTGGTCCGCCCCGTCCATGGAAACTTAGTTCTTGTGTCACAACACGGAAACAGTTGAAGTTCCCATCCTATAACCGTATATATAATCGTAAGACATGAAAATACAAATACAAATATGTTATCTGGGTGTCCTTTGGGTCTGCCCCAACCGTCAACACTGTTCATGGGCTAGCTATACAATGGAAATGGTCGAGATCCCCACTATAATCAAATAAACAATTGCTGGACATCGAGAGACAAATACGCTTATGATTATGCGCTAGAAACGTGTGTTTTTTTGTCATATCTTTGAAACAGTCAGATCACCACACTATGTATGCCTTGCATGAAGAGACAACACTCTAACAATTTCAGGATTAGACAAAGGTTCTGGTCCAAGTCTTATAGAATTATTACTTTAAATAGAACGTGCTACGGTTGCATTAACATTAAGATGAACGATTGTGTGTGCTCCATAATGTTTTTCAAGTTCTTGAAATGGTTTTTCTTAATTACTAACTGTTGATTCGATAGATACTTGGAATGTTTCAGCGAGTACCTTGTATGTGGATCTAGGGTATCGTGCATTTTAAAACCTCGATTCAAATATATTTCACTAGTTATTTTTTATCGGTTTATCGTTTAAAAGCCGTCATCGAAATATCATACTTCAATATCTCTCTGGTTTAAGTATATGTCATGTAAACTTTTCATTAATTATGCATACGCATATAATTCTGTACAGCTTTTGGTATTCGACGTAAGGCTAACAGATCGACACTGCATGTCAATGTCAATGCCAATATTTCAATACAGTCAATCACATTTTTCAATATGTTGCTTAATAATACTGATTAACTTATCTGTATATACAGGGTTTTTTCAGAAGAACGGTACGACAAAATATGGTCTACAAGCCATGTGAGAATCCGAACGGATGTCTAATTATGCGCATTAGCAGGAATCGATGTCAATATTGTCGTATGAAGAAATGTATTACTGCTGGCATGTCACACGAGGGTAAGACGCAGCTTCGTAATATTTTTATATCTTTTTTGTTTTTCTTCTATGTCTTATTAACTTTTCTTTCCGTTTGATTTTTTCTCTCTGGTTAAATGTGGCGGATGAGATTCCATTCTACCATGTCCAAATTTTGATACATTAATGTGACTTTAACAGTCACCATTGTCCCGTAACAAATCAACAAACATGGTGAACGATCAGGGCCACGAGGGTCATATTAAACCGACTGAAAGTCTTGGCATTGTTGAAATTTTGTTTTGTAACCAGATTCCTGTGAATTTTCAGCTGTGTAAGGACTGCTTTGATGGGTTAATATCATGTAAAACGTTCCGTGTGGCAAAAACCTTTCAAACACCTCGAGGTATCCCATGAGCGTCACTTCTTTAAATTCAACGAAAGGGCGCGACGATCACTATTGTCCTTATACTATCAATTATAAAGGCTTCCGGCACTCCTTTGTTTGTTGTGTGTTGTATTGCACAATTAAGATATCTAGTGTATATCAATGATATCATCGTGGAGTAGTATTGTTGATATTATTCCCAAATGGCCCGTTCGTGTCTGTTCAAAGTCAAGGTGCCATGGTCAAATGCCCAGGTCAAACATTGTACAGAAACACCGTGAAAACACATCCAATGATGCAAGTTAAATGTCCGTCTCGACAAATTCTATATTCCTTCCTAGTAAAGGATATTGTGACAAAATTAACATCATACAGACATGTCCCAGGAAAACATACCGGTGGGCGAATTTTTTACTGTCCTAGTGTAACGTAAAACGATTCCTTTGGGATCACTTGACATTTACATTTGTTCTTATCTGTATTCGGGAACTTTTTGACCATTTGATTTTTGTAGGCGTGCGGTTAGGTCGATGCCCTAAAAAGGACAAGCCATCAAAAACGAAGTTCTTCAAGTTGCCTCAGACATCACACGGCTCTGTAGATGTCGATAAGCAGATCAAATCGGAACAGATGGTACTAACGATCCACGACGCCTTCAAGGCAGCTTTCAGGTCATTTGAAATATACTGCGCAAGGTTCAGCTCATGTCAGGTAAGTCATACAATATTGAACAACTACATGAAACTTAATTTTTGTCATAAAAACAGACATTTTTATAGATAAATACATTTATATTTTAAAGAGCTAAAAGTTATTAAGTAGCTAATTAATCATGTATGATGAAACACATTAACTGTTAAGTAGACGAGATACATCTCAAAAAACTGTTATGTGATACAACACATAAATTGTTTTAAGGGAGACAAAACAGAACAATTGGTCTTAAGTGTGACACAACATAGAAATTGAGAATAAAGGCGAGATCAAGCTTAGCAGCTGTAAATTCATACAAAAGGCACAGAGGACATGTATCGCTCACCTGGATATCTAAGCAAGACATGGCAAAATATTCTCCAAATAAGATCCAAGGGAATGGGCCAGACCCGTAGGCCAATCCTTGTAACATATCTGTAATAGATTTTTCATGCCCAGCAGATTTATGTATGATTATGGGGTCCGGTTCTCAACTGTTTCCAAGCTGTGACTCAGAAACTAGGTCCCTTGGCAAGACCCCTCGATCAATTATAATATCATGACTGCATTCGTCTCTTTATGATCAGCATTTGTATATATAGTTATGGGGTGGGGATCTTAACCGTTTCAAAGCTATGACCCAGGGATTAAGTCGGCAAGGGTTGGGCAGACACTGGGGTCAATTCTATAGCATGACTGCATTCGTCTCTCTATGCCGAACAATTGTATATATAGTTTTGGGGTTGGGATCTTAACCGTTTTATAGTTATCACCTAGGGGTTAAGACTCAAAGGGTGGAGCAAACCCAGGGAGCATATGTGCATTCGTCTCTTTATACTCAGCAATTTTATATATGGTTATAGGGTGGGGATATCTACTGTTTGCAAGCTGTGACTCAGAACCTAGGTCCCTAGGGGTTTCGCCAGACCCCATGGTCTATTCTAATATCATGACAGCATTCGTTTCTTTATGCCCAGCATTTATATATATAGTTTTGAGGTAGGGATCTCAACTGTTTTAAAATTAAAACCAAGGGATTAAGTCTGCAAGAGTGGGGCAGACCCCGGGGTCAATTCTAATGTCATGATTGCATTGGTCTCTTTATGCCCAACAATTGTATAAATTGTTTTAGGGTGGGGATCTTAATTCGAAGTTATGACCCCGGGGTTAAGTCTCCAAGGATGGGACAGACCCTGGGGCCATCCTGGAAGCATATGTGCATTCGTTTCCTTATAGTTAGCAATTGTGTATATATGATTATAGGGTGGGGATCTCAACTGTTTACAAGCTTTGACTCATAAACTAGGTCCCTAGGGGCTTTGCCAGATCCCAGGGTCTATTCTAATATCATGACTACATTCTTCTTTTTATGCCCAGCATTTGTATATATAATTTTGGGGTAGGAATCTCAACCGTTTCAAGGTTATGACCCAGGAGTTAAGTCTGCAAGGGTGGGACAGACCCCGGGGTCAATTATTTTGCCATGACTGTATTCTACACTTTATGTCCAACAATTGTATATATAGTTTTGGGGTGGGGATCTCAACCGATTCAAATTTATGACCCAGGAACTGTATCTTACAAGGGTGGGCCAGACTCGAGGGTCATCCTGGAAGCATAAGTGCATTCGTCTCTTTGTACTCACCAATTGTATATAAGGTTAAAGGGTTGGGATCTCAACTTTTTCAAACTATTTTTGGCCCCAACCTTAGCCCGGGGGCCAGCCCCACCATTTGTACAATTTTGAAATCCCTGTCTCCCATGAATACTTCCGACCAAATGTGATTGATATCCAGTGTCTAGTTCTACAGAAGAAGTTGTTTATAGCAATATACCCAAATTATCCCCTTTTGGCCCCGCCCCTCAGCCCACTGGGGTTCATCCCACCATTTGTACAATTTATTTAATTTATAATCAGTGGTTAAGATGAAGAAGTCGTTTGAAGTAAATTTTGACGCACAGACAACGGACGGACGACGGACGCCACGGTATGGATTAAGCTCACCTTAGTCCTTTGTACCCGGTGAGCTAAATATGCTACATAGTACATTAAGTAACAAACAAAACAACAACTGTTTCTTGTGTATAAGGGGAGATAAGACGTACTACTATTTATGAGGTGAGAAACAATCTGGTAACTGTTAATTAGGTAAAATACACCAGCAAAAACCATTACAACTAGTTAATAAATTAAATGCAATATTCTCAAAATGCAACAAAACAACTGATAATAAGATAAGATACACTATTCCAACTATTTGTTATTTGAGATACAACTTATAAACGGTTAACTCGTGTAGTAGGTGACAGACACTATAGCAACTGTTTGGAAAGATGCAAAATGGCAGCTTTTGTATAAGTAGAGATAGAGAATAGCTTTTTTTTCAAACTGAGATTTAAAATATAGCAGCTAATCAGTAGGTGAAATACCATATCAACTGTTTACAAACAATGTATCTAGATCTTTTGCTGTTCTTCATGTGCACTCTTGAATCTCATGACATGTTTTTTGACACAATTGTTTTTTAACTGTAGAATACAACAACGGTTACAACGGAATCAGCGGCAAAGGCTGTATATTCCAGATACTTGCCTGGAATAGTGTTATTCCAAACGGCTTTCGCGAGGGAGATTCCCCACTTCACACAAATGACATTAGCGAGTCAAAGACACCTGATCAAGGCTAGCATTCTAGAGACAGCCGTTATTCATGGTAGCTTAAACGCTGACGTTTCAAACGGCGAGTGGATAGATAATAAGCTACAATTTGTGGTACCCCAACACTGTGATCTTGAGATTGGAATACTAGGACAGTTATTTCAGGATATGTACAAAGCAGCCAAAAAGCTCCAAAAGCTCGAACTCAATGACGTTGAACATTCCCTTCTTGCCGCCATGTTGTTGTTCTGTTCAGGTTTGTTCATGTGCATTTGTCGTTTGAGAATTATACTGTTCAGATTATTGTATTATCATAACAGTCAATTACTGCGGGCCAAGATGTGACCGTATTATCATGGCATAACTTTGGAATTGTATCTTCTAATGGTGTTACGTTTACCTGGTTTTTCCAGTTATTATCTCCTCAAAAGTTAATCTCATAGGTCAAAGGTCGATTATTTTGAAATTATATTCTCTGAAAGGCACACCTTTTTGTCATTTCTCTCGAGACTTCGCGTCGAAATGATTTTATTCAAAATTCATCCAATAATCAACTATAAGAATACCTACAATGGTTTGATGTTTTACGGTGGCTATCAATGTCAAGGTCACAGTTCATGTACATTGAAGATGTATTTTACCAAACTAGCGACTTTCTTCTTAATTATTTTAATCAAAACTGATACATTAGTCAAGAATGAAAATAACAGGGCGCAAGATGCTCGTGGTTTTACGACTTTCAGTGTCAGTTTTACTATTAAAAGAAGGTTATTATCACAGCTTAAACGATTTGTGAGCCCATTTGTTTTTATCAAACTTCACACTATGGCAAAGTTTGAGGTCACAACACACGATGTAAAGGAAGCTATAGTCATTGTTAAAGTCGCCCTTTGGCACGCAAGCAAGCAACTTTCATAACTTCCCGAAAGGAAAGGTAAATGTAGATTTAGAAATAAACAGATTTAATTACACTCGTTAACACGAAACGAAATTGCTAGAATGAAACTTCACTGGAACTTTTTGACAGGATTCAGTATTCGTGGTTCAAACAGCTGGCGACGCTTTGTTTGTTAATGGTTCTAGGGGAGAATTGAAGTTCCGCTAGCTTGCCTTCACTCGGGATTTTTTTCTTTTTACAACTAAATTGGACTAAAATCACCATTTCAAAACTTTTGCACGAAACAAAACGGTTTTTTTTTTTTATCACATACGTCAATGAATTAAGACATAACTGCACCGGAACCTGGTTGAAGAGGTGATTGCATAATACACGATTATGTTTAAACATGATGAAGGTGTTTTTTTACCAATATTATATCATGTATCCTGGTGTCATATGTTTCAGATCGGCCCGGGGTTGAGAACAAGTATACACTGGAAAGAATGGAGCATGAATTGTGTCTATCCATGAAATGTCAGATGCTATTAAGTCATGCGGACGATTCTCTAGTGTTTCCAAAGACAATTGAAGTGATGACAGACCTGAGATCAATCACAACTAAATTCTTGGATGAAATGTTAAATGCACAGGTGGAAGTTGAAGATACATGATGTCAGGTGACAATTAATTCGTCCTATAACATGACGCAACCCCAACCGGCAAACGTGTCACCATAGATATGGAATACTTCATTTTTTGACAAAGACTGCCAGTAATGTTTCACTTTCAAAAAAGAAGGTTGCAATTTTGGGCCTTCTGGTGGCTATCACCGGAAATATCAGTGTATATACATACCTTGGGATTATGCTGTCATGATATGCATGCAATTGAGCTCAGCTTGGAGACCATTCCGAGAAATGCGGATTTAAAGTGGGGGATAAAATCACAAATGGCCCTCTTTTTGAGAAAATCTGCAGGTTTTTTTCTACATTATTTTGATATTTTGTTGTCACAAGGAAACTGCAAATTATAAAAATGAGTAGGTCACCGTGACCTTGTTATATATCGGCTTACTTAGGTCAACGATTCTCTCTATTTCGTGCCTAAATACACATTAGATCTATACATTAATCTTACAAAATTGTAGAAATATGTATCCTAACATGATCTCATAAAAATGAACAGGGGAAGGGGTTACTTTCAGCATACCTTTTGATAACATTATTTATTCATAATCAATATTATCTGTTGGCACAAAAGCCACACAACAACTGTTATCTTTTGTTTAGAAATGCATCCACCTTTCAGATATATTAGACCACAATTTAACAACTGTCTGTATACTTAATGTTTGATATACAAGTAAGGGTACTTAAACGTTTAATTCTGTTCAGTGCTTTGAACAAATTCAGAATCTTCTATAGAGTGAATGGATGTACGTAACGATATTGTATCATTTTACGGTTTTGATTGATATTTTGGCAAATATAATTGGATGTATTACCATCCACTGACATACACCTTACACATGTATTGGGCAGAGATCCTCATATTTGTGAAATATAATTGTCTACATTGACTTGCCTTCTAGTCCAGTATGTAGCAGTTTTTACATTCAATGCCTGGCGATTAAACTTGCATTGTAGTATCAGAGAGACTAATATAAATATATAAATAAAAAGTCTGAAGAATCTCTTTGAAGAGATGAAAAAACTAAAGCTCGATGTTGAGATTGTTTCTTTTTATTGTCTCTGATGTCGAGGAGGCTGGACTTAGGTGTTACTTTTCCGGCGGCGGCGGCGGCGGCGGCGATGATGACAACGTTAAATTTTTGCGTTTAGCTCTGTTCTCAAAAAGTATAAGTGCTACACCAACCAAACTTGGGCATGCGTCTTATATACTTTACCTCAATCCATGTATCAGTTGCTGAATGTGCCCTACATTTCGCGGTCCTGTGACTTTGACAGCATCTTCATCAATGTTAAGTGTTTGCGTTTAGCTGTGTTTTATGCTGTATTTTGAACTTTAAAGTTTTAGACTAAGTAAAGTTGGACTGTAGTTCATGCATCATATGCTGTATATGGGCTATATTTCACAATCCAGTGACTTTGTCAGCATCTTCTCACTGTTAAGTTTTTGCGTTGCTCTGTTTCTTAAAATGTATAAGTGCTAGAACAACCAAACTTCGACCATTCATGCGTCTTGTATTCATAACCCGTGGATTATAAACCATGCATGATATAATGAATGTGGTCTACATTTCCCGGTCCAGTGACTTTCACAGCATCTTCCTCAATGTAAAGCTTGTGCGTTTAGCCGTGTGTTATATGCTGTATCTCAAACATTTAAAGTGTTAGACTCATTGAACTTAGACTGTAAGTTTCGGTGATCACTACCATCTCTAGGGTTACAACGTCAATGTTTTAACGGAATCAGACAACAAACATGGCTGCAGTATACTGGCGTCTGATTGGTCGAAACTCAGATATCGTTCGATTTTGCTCAAATGTTATATGTAGGTGTATTTTGTCACTGCAAACTCAGCCGCAGCATCTGTTTTCTTATTTGACAAAATGGCCAGCTTATACTGGCTTCTGATTAGTCGAAATTCAGTTAGGGTTCTATTTCGTCAATATTCGGTATGTAAGTATATTTTAGCATTGCGAGTTCAACTGCGGCATCGTTTTCCTGATTTGACAAAATGGCCACCTTATACTGGCTTCTGATTTGTCTTAATTCGGTTATTGTTCAATTTCAGTCTTATTTGGTATGAACATGTATTTTGGCACTGCAAACTCAACCACGACATTCATTTTTATTATTTGACAAAATGGCCACTGTATATTGGCTTCTGATATGTCGAAATTCAGTTATAGTTTGATTTCGCTAAAAATCGGTATGTAAGTGTATATTCGCACCGAACTCAACTGCGGCATCCGTTTTCTGATCTGACAAGAGGGTCGTCGTACACTGACTTCCATATGATTGGTCGAAATTCGGATCAAACTTACAATGCTTGACACATTGAATCTTATGATCAAAGCGGGGACAGGCGAGACATATAATATACGTATATATAGTTCATAGCTTGCTTACAAGCCAAATTCTTTTTAATGTGCGAAAGTATATATGTAATTATGTACTCATTAGAATTGTCTTAGAAGTACAGTACATGTAATACTTGTATAGCTGACCTACTGTTTGACTATCACACATGCGCATTCTACTCACAGATATAAGGACCTCAACCAAAATGATTATATTAGGTGCGTGTCTGTGGTGGTAATGTATCCAATTATTCTCATCAAAACTTGAGAAGAATATATTGCTTTTGAATGCAGACATTTTTTTCACTATAGATAAGTCTGAATAATGCACTGGCAGACACAGAGTGTTTTCATTTTTTAAGAAGGTAGCGAGGCACACTTATGTCAAAATATATAAAATAAAAGAAAGTACTATTTTATTCAGATATATTTTTTATTGTTGTTTAATATATCTGAAACTCGGAAGCATAATGGGTATTTAGTGTGCTAGTGTGCCTAAGTACACATTACAACGGTCACAATAATCTAGTGTGCCTAAATACACATTATAATGACAATAATCTAGTGTGCTTAAATACACATTACAATCACAATAATCGAGTGCACCTAAATACACATTACAATCACAATAATCTAGTGTGGCTAAGTACACATTATAATCACAATAATCTAGCGGCCTAAGTACACATTATAATCACAATAATCTAGTGTGCCTAAATACACATTTCAACCGTCACAATTATCTTGCAAATTTTGTGCAAATGGAGTTAATCGTTGCCATTATTAAGCCGATATATAACAAGGTCACGGTGACCTACTTATCAACTATGTGCTATTTGTTAGGTCATTTTTATTAAAAATAGAGCACTACATTTGCAGTGACATCACATGCGCTATTTGGATAAAAGGAGGCACAGTTGTCTAGTGGTGGGACGCCGGACTCGTGACCGAAGGTTTGCGGGTTCGAGACACGGCACGGCTCTGTGTTTTATCTTTGAGCAAGACACTTTACTTCGCTTGTTCCAGTCTACTCAGCTGTAAATGAGTATGTGGTTGGGCAGTGCTGGAATTGTTGAGTGCTAGCTGTTAGCGCCGAAATGGCAGCACCGGCTGTATGCTCCCCAGGGAGTTGATATTGGCTGGTTGCTGAGGCCCTATAACCACGGATAATAATGTGTGAACCACTTTGAGACGACCTACAAACTAGGTTGTGATAAAGCGGTAAAAAAATATCCCTTCAGTGCACCAATCTTGGTTTTATACACATTTTAGTAAGGCAATACTAATATATAGATCTGTTGGTTCGCCCTTACCCAAGTCTTTGATAAACATAATAGCATATTTATTCCTAAATTATTGTTACATCATGCGTTTGCTTTCGATGAAATGGCATAATTTGGTCAGTTTATTATTTCACTGTACGCCAATGAGAAGAGTGGAAAAAGTGTTTCGTCAAATTACAATATTGGAAATTGGAAAACCACAAATATAATTGAAATATTTAATATTTTGATAAGCAAAGTAGTTTCGATTCCATAAATAAACACTTGACATTGTCACTAATTGTTTTTTCAGTGCATGTAGTCTTACTGAGATATGTGCATGTACTCAACTAGTGTTTATTTATTTATTTATTTATTTTCATGTATACTCACATTAGACAGGTAAAATCAACTTTCCGATTTTGTATTTTGATAGTCAAAGAGATTGGAGCGAGTAATCAAATTAGCTACACGAATAAACACGTGACATTCTCCTGTAGGCTTTGTTTGCCCTATTTTTTCTTTCGTCATTAGATGGTTTGACAGCCAGATTGCACTATATTTTTCAAGATATGTTAAAAATTAAAAATATCTAATTGCTTTGCAAAAATTGCTGACTTGTTTGTTAAACTCAACAACTGTGATATCATGCTACTGTTCCTTTATTGACTAATCTTATTCTGAAATATGATATTAAAGATTTTATAAAATCTGCAAAATGTTTTTTACAAATCAAAACGAACATCACATTCTAGCATAAACATGTTAAATCTACCTTTCTCTGGAAAATACGAATAGCAAATGTAACCGTTAGCTCTATCAGAATTTAATAGCAAATGTGACCGTAAGCTCTATCAGAATTTAATAGCAAATGTGACCATTAGCTCTATCAGAATTTAATAGCAAATGTGACCGTTAGCTCTATCAGAATTTAATAGCAAATGTGACTGTTAGCTCTATCAGAATTTGATAGCAAATGTGACCGTTAGCTCTATCAGAATTTAAAAGCAAATGTGATCGTTAGCTCTATCAGAATGTGACCGTTAGCTCTATCAGAATGTGACCGTTAGCTCTATCAGAATTTGTTTCATCAACACCATCACAATTTAATTTTACGAAATAATGACGTCATAACCCGTGTATATTTTTTTTTTTTTTTTTTATCCCATACCGATTGTATGATCAAGATAATATTTGCGTTGTTTAATCTTGATGAAATTACTTTTTCCTTTAGAAAAACGGCGAGGGATCCCATTACACCGTCACAAATCTGAAACTTTGCATTAAGAACTTTTTCCCGATTGCAATGAAACATTTCTGAAAAGAAACTAGATATTGCAGAATATTTTGAGGACCTTTCAGGAGTTCATAAACTAATGTTTCTTATTCGATTCAGTGATTTTCTATTTGAAACACACAATTCAAATATAACATCACTGTTTACCGGAGCTGAGTTTAACGTCAATAATCCATATCATAGGGTTAATTTCAAAAAAGTTAGCTGTTATTTCATAAAAAGATATCATCCACTTTCCGTTTTTAGTTCAAGCACGTGGTTCTATCAACAGAACGTAACATGGTATCATTGTTACTAATTGGGGATAAATAAATAATATAAGTAGAAAAGTACACATAGTTAAGACTGAGAAGCACAAAGTTGATCTGCTGCTCCAATTGCGACACATGTGATCTCTGTTTTATCCCTCTTATTTACACTTTCTTTTCGAAAATTAATCTCCCCAAGTCATGCCTAGTGCCAATTTAAAGAGACATTTGAAGAACCAAATTATAATCACAAACTATGATTTCTTTAGATTATTATAGCAGTTCCGAGATGTAAACCAAACACAGGCCGGTAGTAGTTCGAACATAACAGAGAGGATTATGAAGAGAGTCGGGTAGTAAAGTGTGCAGGTGAAGTTTTGAAGTTTGTGCTTTCTTGATTTTTGTGTAATTGTAGTGGCTCCGTTTACCGTTCAATGAAAACGTTATATATTTTTGTTGATATTCATGAAATCGTGTAATAGTGTGTAGGTAGTTGAGGGTATATGGATACACGATTATGGTTATCAGTAAGAGATACAAAAATAAAAAGTGAATTTGATTTTTTTAGTTTGTTTTGTTTTTTGTTCATTACGTTGATTATTACAACAAAACCTGTTTTAATACCTTTTCTATGCAACAGAGCCAATCAATGACGAAAGTTGTCATACATTTCCTAGATTGATTGTATTGAATCTCATGTAAATTAAACTGAAGCATGCTGACATCAATTCGACATTTCAAAACAATTTAAAATACTTTAGAACAAATATATATATAGATAATCTAATAAAGATATTGCATAATGGAAATACTATTATCGTGATTTCAACCTGGTAAATATATGGTCATGTGTTCATCTGCATAACATATGACAAAATAAATATTTCAAATTAATTTAATAACTATTTTTTTTTAAATGAACCACAAAAAAAACCTACAGCAACTTTAGTGAAAAAAGTAGTAATTTTGGTGGCGTAGGAGTATGTTCTGACAGTTTTGGCCAGTCATAGTACCTTTAGGTTTACTACAGATAAGCATTACCACATTTAAAACTAGAAATTTGTTTTTGTGAACAAAATCATATGGCTCCCCTTATTAGCCAATATGCATATTTGGAAGAATAGAAAGGTCACATCAAGATTAAGGTGTGTAAACACTAAACAATTAAACTTTAAGGCCGAGCCCTTAAGGCATTTAACCCTGTGGACAAGTTTGAAGAAAATCAGTTAACATTTTTTGTAGTTATTGCACGGAAACGAAGTGTGACAGACAGACAGACAGACAGACAGACAAACCCAAATTAATATCCCCCGTTTAACAAAGGGCCATAACTCTGTATATAGTGGGGCACGATATCATATTTTAGTGCGATAGATTCCGCCTTTTAGAGATACATAGATATGGTAAGTTTGGTCAACGTAGGTGAAATAATATGGAACTTATGGTCCGGACAAACTTCGGTATTAAAAACAAACAAAGGGCCATAACTCTGTATATAGTTGGGTACGAGACATAATTCCAGTGCACTGCACAACTTCTGTGGGTGATGCAGATATACTTCAAAATTGATAAAGTTATCTTTAAGGGTTTAAAATGTATGGGCCGATACCAAAAATGCACGTAAACTCTTGAAATGCGTACTTGTCCCGAGCTTTATTTGTAAACCAAGTTTGAAATCAATCAACTCAAGGGAACTCAAGCAATCGCACGGAAACCTTATTTCGGACGACGCAACTGGCGCCGACAAAGTAATACCTATATGTCGCCTCGCGTTGCAGTCGACACAATGAACTTGTGACGACAAATACTAGTATACAACTTACAATACATGATATTTCTATTCAGAAGTGCGAAATTTACACATATTTTCAACAATGAAAAAAATGTATCGTTGATATATTTATCCTTATAGAAAAACTGTAGACCATTGCTTATATTTTTTAGTCGGTATTTTTTCCTTTTATTAAACTCCAAGCATGCGTGATGCTCATTGGTAACTCGACCAAGGACAGGGAAGATTGTTGGCACATTGAAGGTGTCGATAGTTGTTTATTTTTTATTCAGACAAAAACATACATTTACATGTGTAAATAAACACAACTTGCATGCATGTACTCATACATACATACATACATACATACATACATACATACATACATACATACATACATACATACATACATACACATACATACATACATACATTCATTCATACGTAATTTTGCATGTTATACATACATATATACATACCCACGCACACACATACATAGCTTACATTCATACGCACATACACACCTCAACATGCTCGCACATAGATACATACAAACCCACGTACATACACACACATGTGCATATGCACGCACATACACACACACGCAGATATGTTCGTATGTTGTACGCACATTAATCATTAGACACATTTCAAGAGTGAACATTATGACCTTTTTGGGTGTATAAAACGCATGCATATTAGCAAGTTATCACTTAATCATCTATATGTACATTGTATATATCAATGTGTAAAAAGGGCTACACATACATATAAAAAGACAACAATATTTGATTAGTGTAATTCATAAGGGTATATGGGTGACCAACTGTTTGAGGTTCAATCACTTAGCTTTGGTTTTCAATTTTTATTTTTTGGACTCAATAGTAAATAGGTTTTTGTTGAGTTTTTTGATTTGCATGTTTTTTTGTGGCAAGGTCATTACGTATGTAAATGTTTGAGTTAGGTATTCTTTCAATCCTATTATTAAGAGATTTCCTGTTTTCTTTGAATTACAGAATATATAGTATTTAGTGTATGTAATGATGATGTTAGTTGGTTTTGTTTCATTAGTATCTCCTGTGACCCCAAATAGAGTTGTACTTATATTCAGGTCAATACTTTTACCAAGTTTATTATGAATCCATCTTCTAAGATTTTCCCATAAGTGTTGGGTGTTGATGCAATTCCAAAATAAGTTTTCTATTTTTTCAGGGTGTGCTCTACAGTGAACAAGTATCAGAGTCTTTAATACCAATTGTTTTTAAGTACGAATTAGTGGTAATAATCCGGTTCAGGATTTTATATTGGAACCATTGGATTTTTGTTTTTTTTGTGGTTTGGAAGGGTAATTGATATATTTGGTTAAAATTAATTGCACTAAATCTATCATCTGATTTCCATTGTTGTTCTGCTGTATTTTGACATGTTATTTGTTTATTTAATAGTGTGATGTACATATCTTTACTTCCCTTGATGGATTTTAATATTATTTGTAGGTGAAATATAAGTGAAGGGTCTGGGATGGTTGTTCTCTGATTTCGTTAAGTCTATATTCAGTGTCTGTGCAGCTTTTGTATTGATTCACAGATGCGTCTATACTGGAGAAAGTTGTTTGAGTGTATAGTGTATTTCTGTTTGAATTCTTCAAATGAGAGAAAAGTGTTATCATTTTGCAGAATGTCATTTACAAATTTTACACCTTTGACATGCATGCGTTTATAGAAAAAAGAGGAATTATTTATCAAAATATTTGGGTTATACCATAGTCTTGATTCTTGAAAATTTGTAAGTGTTTTGGGAGGATTGTTTTCTCTGATGGTTACACAAGCTTCAAGAACATCTTTCCAGAATTTATTGGTTGATTTAATAAGTTTGAATTGAATTGTGATAAATTGTGTGTGCAAGTGATTTCTGTTTTAAGCAAATTAATCCATTCTTTTGTTTTTGCTGTGAGAAGCCGTCTAATCCAAGTTGATTTGAGGCTAGTAATATAATCTTTCAATAGAGTTTGTCTTTTTTTTTCTTCTGTTTTTCGACTGCCATATGAATTTGAAAAATGAAGTGTTTAAGTACTGAACGGTGTTTTTGCTCGGGTTAGGTATTGCAATCAACAGATGTGTTATTTTGGGGATTATGAGAGATTTAAGAACTACTATTCTTCCTATAGGAGTGATATTTCTTCTAGACCATTGTTTTAACATTAATTATATCTCATTAGGGCTTTTCACCAACTGGTGAAAAGACCTATTGTTTTTGTTATGTTTCTTAATCTTAGACTTCTTTCGTATTTTGTGGAGTCTGAATCTTTAGATTGGTAAAAGATGGGTTAATAGTCTATAAGATGTGAGGTAGGCCAAAGTCTGAAGATGATCAAGCAACATTTTCAAGGAGGTCAAAAAATTCAATATGGCCGCCATGACGTCATAGGTTAAAATCTTTAAAACTGCTATAACTCAAAAATCGTTGATTGTACAGACTTGATGGAACATATTATTTGTAGATAATTTCCATATCTAACTTTTTCTCGTTACATGTTAATACAAAATATTTCAAATAAAAAGCCCGCTGTTGGGTCAAAATTCACCATTTTTTAAAAAGCATTAATTTTTCATTGTTTTTGAAAAATACTTCAACAGATCGATGAAGGATGTCATTCCGATGAAGTTGATGTCTTAAGTTTTTCTGTAACATTTACCGTTAAGGTTGTACGCCATTTTGAAATATTTCCTTTACGCCATTTTGAAATATTTCCTTTGATCTTTTGAAAATTTCGCAATATTTTAAAACGTGTTTTACTCCAATATCAATGACAAATATTTCGTTAAGTTGTAACGGGAAAAGTTTCCCTAGATGTCTTCTAACATTTGGTAACATTTTCAACTTCATCCAAAAAACAAAATGGCCACCATGACGTCATACCTCAAAATCTTAAAATGGCTATAACGCAAAAACGGTTGAATTTACAGCCGTTAAGCACGGATGTTAAATGTAGATAGTCTTCAGGGCTAATTTTTTTCCATTGTATGTTATTACTTAAAAGGTCAAATAAAAAAGCTCGCTGTTGGGTCAAAAGTCACATTTTTTTTAAATTTTTGTTTTTTGTTTTTGTTTTTTGTTTTGAAAAATATCTTTTACAGATCAATGCACAATGTCATTCCGATGAATTTGATGTCTTTAGTTTTTCTGTAACATTTACCGTTAACGTTGTACGCCATTTTGAATATTTCCTTTGATCTTTTAAAATGCTGACAATATGTTAAAACTTCAACGATCTTCTCCTCCAATTCTGCCATTGCAATATTAACCACAATTAATGAATGTATTCCTCTAGGGGCCCTTACGAACTTATGTTACTTTTTGGAGCAATTAATTTTCCAATATGGCCGCCACGAACTCAGATTGGTTAACAGCCTATACCAATATATTTCGTTAACGATATCGAGCACGAGGTTGATCTTTGAATATCATATAAAGATAAGCAAGAGCAAACTTTTTCTTTCATACTGTTTTAACAAAAAATGTCAACTTCCGATTTTCGGTAGGGGTCAAAGTTTGAATGTGTAATTTTGTGAAACAAGCTTCAAAAAACTTTTTCTCAATTACCAAGTGACCAAAGGTCATAATATTTATTGAATAAAGTTTGATAATATGAATGACGTTGACCCATGTTCAAGGTCACTAGGGTCAATTATGTAAAAATCTTCAAAAGACTCATTCTCATTATCGAAAATACCCAAGGTATTGATATTTGGTCTGTAGCATCCTATGATGACGGGCTACAAGGATTATGGACATAAATTACCATCAAAGATCAACTTCCGGTTTTGGATAGGTCAAATTCGAACATGTAATTTTGTGAAACAAATTTCAAAGATACAAGGACTTTTACAACTGGTGCAAGGGAAATAACTCTTAAATAGCTATAAGGCCAAATCAGTCCTTACAGTGAAAAAAACGTCAAATTGTTAGCCAACAATTTCTAGTTTGTTTTGTTTTTGTAGTTAAGGTCTGTAGTATTGTCTAGTTCAACAGAAAAAAGTATTCCCAATAGATTGAAAGTTGTGACATTCCATTTAAGTTTCCATCGATGATGATAAACATCTGCACTAAATATCCATACAACTTGGGTTTTGTCTGTGTTTACTTTCAGACCTGATATTAAAGTTTCCAAAGCCTCATTGAATGATTTCTCAGAACATTCTAGAATAAAACTTGTGTCGTCGGCGAACTGTGAGAGTTTGTGTTCTTTGTTATTTACATGTAAACCTTTAATGTTTTTATCATTTTTTTCCCAGAATAACCAAGATTTCAGCCACAAGTAAGAAAAGATAAGATGAAATCGGGTCCCCTTGACAACAGCCTCTTTTGATAGGGATACAATTTGATAGGAAGCCATTTTGTATTACTGCAGATGAGGTTTGATTATTAAAAGTTTTGATTCAATTTATAATGCTGTCTCCAAAGTTAAAAAATCTGAGTACTTCATATAAGAAAGGCCATGAAACAGAGTGAAAAGCTAGTTAGTAAATAAAATAAAAAACACAATTAATAAGTCAAATCAATTTCCCGACTAAAAAATCACAAAAGCTTGGTAAAAGATCCCACTTTTAACCATGCCAACAACACTGTCAAACGAAGACAGGTAGGGAGAGTTATTTGAATATTCCACGTTTAACAGTTAAGAAACCAAGATACGCAACGCTTTGGTTGCTCTGTGTAGACGATCATTCGGCTGTGACAATATTTAATCCACATATAGGGCCAACATCTGACCGTCACAGGTATGGAAGATCAGGTGTAGCCACTCTCCGGCAGGGATGCCATATACTTCCATGCTATCTACGAGAAAGGTGTCTTTCAGTCACTGCAGGACCATAGCTTGTTCGCTGTATCAGTGGCGCAACCATACGCAATCGTTGAAAACTCAGTCGTTTAAGCGTGCGATGGTCATATACGGGTTCCGTTAATTAGACTCTGCCAGTTACCTGAATGTGTCAGTGTTGTGATGCTTCAAAAATAAAATTAAGCATATGCATTACATGTACAGTCATAGCATATAGATGCATGTATATGCTTAATGCATGAAATGTTGAAGTTATAGTATAGCCTTATTGTAGTAACTCTGTTTTCATGGCCATGTATAGCCTTAATGCATCACATGTTGATGTACACGAATCTTACTACAAGTATACCACTATGAACGCTGCATAATCGTAAAAGAAACCAAGAATAGGCCTGGTGTATCTAACTACTGGTATTAATCACACACTTGTAACCTTAAAAGTGATATAAAATAAAGTTGCAGGCAAAATATCAGTATTTATGACTATAAGTAATTCAAAAGAACCTGTTAAAGATTTTAAAACACCCCGTGATCTTGAAAGTCGAACAGGCTCATTAAGTTGGACAAACTTTATAGCCTTCATCTAAGCATGCAAATATCACCACCCTAGACCTTTTGTTTAATAAGATAAGGTCATTTAAAGTGTTATAATCATCTGACCAAATGTGACCTTGAAAGTGGGTCAAGGTCATTCTAATGATTTGATGACCCTTCATCCAAATATCAACATTCTGGGCCTCATGGTTATTCAGAAGTAGTCGTTTAAAGATTTTAAACATATTTGACTCATGTGACCTTGAATACGAATTTGAAAAAACTTGGTAGCCCTTCATCCCAGCATATTACTATTTAGATATCATTATCCTGGGCCTTTTGGTTATTAAGAAGAAGTCATTTAAAGATTTTGAACATATTTGATCCCTGTGACATTGAATTGTCAAGTTCATTCATTTGAACAAACCTGGAAGCCCTTCATCCCATCATGTTACGGGCCAAATTACACCATTCTGTGACTTTTGGTTATCAGTGTCTTTACGGACGGAAGGAAGGACAACAGACGACGCGCCATGGCATAAGGGCCAGGTGAGCTAAAAAGGAAACAAAATCAAAGTTGAAAACATACTTTTCGAGTCAAAGCATAAAACGAAAATGTTATGNCCCCCCCCCCCCCCCCCCCCTGCCTTTATGGTGTATTGTGTGGTCGGATCAAGTCAAGAGACCTATTCGCTATAAAGCTAACCATACCATGGCAGGCTGTAGTTGTACCACAGAAGATATGCTTTGAGAAAGCACATTTAGGTAAACAAGAGGCTTATGGCCCTTAACGGTCACCTGTGTCGTAATACAATTATTTGATGTTTTGATGTGTCAAAGAACAACATGCCCAAAGGTCCTGCATTGCTCACCTGGTATCGATCTCACAATTGTAACCTTAAAAGTGGATAAAAATAAAGCTACAGGCAAAATATCAGTGTCTTTACTCAAAGTCATTCAAAAGAACCTGTTTGAAGATTTAAACATATTTGACCTCTGTTACCTTGAAAATCAAACGAGGACATTAGGTTGAACATTTTTTACGACGCTTAATCCCAGAATGCAACTTGCCAAATACTATCACCCTGTACATTCTGTCAATTGAAAAGATGACTAGCAAAAATTAAGACACAAATGACAAGATGTGAACTTGAAAGTGTGTCAAGGTCATTCACATGGAAACTTGATAGCTCTTCTTCTAAATAACAAAAATGCAAAGGATGGTTATATGTGACCAGTGGCATGCTCAGATGAAGGCATTTAAAGTTTTTGACATTAATATAAACAAACTAAACCTTCATGCCTGCATCTTACTAGCCAAATATCATCACCTTGGACATTTTGGTTATTCAGAAGAAGTCGTTTAAAGGTGTTTTAAGACAATTGACTCATATGACCTTAAATATGGTTGAAGGTCATTCATTTGAACAAACTTGGTTGCACTTCGTGCCAGCATGCAACTGGCCAAATATCATCACCCCTGATATTATTGCATAATAAGAGATATCTGTATTCAAAATGAAAATATAACTATTTAGAATATAAATATAGATATCTATATTTTTGATAGATAAATGTGAATATAATGATGTCTTCATCAAGATCACATCAAGGTTTATTAAAATGATTGAGAAACGAATCAAGATTTCAAAAGGAATGACAGCAGTTGTTCTCCGAGAAATCGAGAGGACTGCAGAGGCCAAATCTAATGCCATTGAAAGTGGGTATATAGTAACCAAAGAAAAGACTTCAGGGTGCTTAAAAAAGAATTAAAGATAGTGTTCCATTTCAGACATATACGAAATACGAGAATTTCCAAGTGCTTCTTAAAAAGGGAAAAAATATTGACAGGAGTAGCCATTTTAAAGTTGAAGAATAAATAGAGGCATTTATATTTCTAAATAAATAAAGATATCTGTATTTAAAATAGATTTCTGTAATTGAAATAAAGATATCTTTATTTTAAATACAGATGTCTGTATTTATTGTATAATTATAGATATCTACATTTAAAATACAGATATCTGTAATTGAAATACAGATATCCATATTTGCAAATAAATACAGATATCTATAATTATACAATAAATACAGATACCTGTACCAAATGGTAATCAAAGTACTGAAAGTACTGAAAGCTAAGGCAAAAGATATATATATTATTTTTGGAATGGAGAACAAAATAAAGACGAAGTTCCCATCATATTGTACAGAAGGATTTACTGTTAATTTGTTATGAATCAAAGTTTTATGTAAAAGTGTACCACTGTGAAGTTATTCTTCTTGTGTGTACAGTATATCTTTATAGGTTTGTCAGAAGAGTGGTACCA
>NW_018408652.1:98509-107866 GCF_002113885.1 Mizuhopecten yessoensis
TTTTTTTTAACTGAATGAGAAGAAATGTAAGGCCAAATATCCTCACAAACAACGCTTAAGTGAAATCAGTTTGCAACTAAGCAGTTCGAAAATTTTGCAACACGTCTGGAGAAAGACGTTCCTCGTGACGCTGTAATTCACTAGAGTAAAACGTCCGTTTATTATGTTTGTTTTTGCATAATAACTGCTATACATACCGTAGAAGCACCTTCCTTTTTGTCATCGCCGCTGACAACATGCGCCATTCTCTGCGGCTTCGGCCGCATGCTTGGCCACAAGTCACCGAAATCGGGATACATAGCCTTATTTATGAATCAGTAGTAGGTAAACGTTGCAGAAGTGTATGTATATTGTTCATTGTCAATGCTGCTTAAACAACATGCCTAACATTAAGTCAACACTCGCCTGCATTTTCGTCTTTTCCGCTTCGCGTTGCGAATGATGTCTAGGCCTACACAAAACGAAAGTAAAATGTGCGCATGTCTAAATGTAAGGGAGATCACTCGTGTTTTCCCGCAGTATATGTCTGAAATCATTCCGAAGGTGTTGTTGTTTTTGTGTATATTGAAATAAAAGAGTCCTGTTATATGGTAATACTTCAATAAACGAAAAACACAAATCACACCAACAGACATATAAAATGTAGGCCTATCGGAGCATATTTTCGTTTCTGGCTGAGCTGTAATTAGCGAGAAGGCGATATAAAAATGCAATAGCATATCTTATGATGAAAATAGAACAAAATGATAATACTGCGAAGGTAAAAAAAGCCTTCAGGTTAGAATACCAATATGGAACTAGAGAAGGACAGTGGCTAGTTCTAACATGATTCCCGGTCTCATCTGCCCCGGCCGGTTGATCCCATTTTAGTTAGGCAAGCCTGGTGTGAATCACACGGAGGCGATTTTAGAATTAATTGACAGGATCCGTATCCATTAATAGGTTTGTAATATGAACTTTTTATGTTGATCTCCTACATAATTGTAAGTTATACTCCGCCTTATATTTCGTTAAATTATCAAGTTTACGTAACAAGTGCAAGCGAAATCCTAATTGACTGCCATGTTGGAAACTTCCTCAATCTTTCCGATATAGGTCAGACGTCTAAATATGGGTGTCATGACCAAATATGGAAATTGTAGTAAACATGACCGCATCAGTAGTAATACTATATTTGGCCGTGAAGGCCATATAAGGAAACGGATAACATCACGCGTGATCTAACATGGCCGTCGTTTCTTTTTTTAGAGTTTTTAGTAAGGATTTGTTATTTTAACGATGAACGAATATGCAATATTTTGATAACATTATAATCATATGAAGCGTGAATCAGATATATTATTACTGATTAGCACTTTTGATTATCCTCAGTTAGTTGGAACAGGACCGCTTCATAGCTCTGACCACGCAATATATAATTGTAAACAGGGACGTAAATGTCACCAATTTTAGCCAATCACAGGACAATATTTCCGTGTAAAGGGTTAATCCAGCGACAGTTCCAAGAGTAAATACGAAGTTTTAGAAGGATACTTAGTTCTAACTAAGAATAAGATTATATCCAATGACGTTTGAGTGAACTTGAGTCCGTGGTAATGGATTTTATTTGCAGTTTGTTTAGTATTACTAGAAGGTGACGTTATGTCTCGTTTATGAATATCTGAGCTCATTAACTGAAGTATTTTTACCGGAAGTTGCGTGTAGCATGCATGACCTACATTCAAGTAGCAGTTCCCGATTGAGATAAACAGGGTGCATTTTCAATAAGAATACGACGTTGTGATAAGATCATATGTTCTATAAAGAAAAGTAATGATATTTACAAGCCATTCAAGTGCATTTGAGTCCAAAGTTACGCATAATAAAGACAGTAGGTCCGGTATATGATTCAATTTAGTACCAGTGACTACCGCTAGAGGCCGTCTGTGTGAAATCGACATTTATGAATATCTGAGCTCATTAACTAAAGTAATACCAATAGCTGGCGGCTAACGCCTTAGCTAAAAACCCAAACGGCGTGCCACAATTGTGTACATAGAGGATATCCAACAGTGCCTGCAGTAATATTAATTATTATATTTTCATATTATTCCCCATTTATCATAAAATTGTGGCCATGTTAATAATTGTACTGAATATGTCAATAACTTTTATCTCGGGTCGATAAATCCAGGTATCGACCTCAGCTAAAGGCTATAATTGAATAAAGTATTCACGAGTGTTACTATTATTTTGTTATCTTTCACGAGTGTTTTTCTATTTATTTCATTTTTTTCAAGAAAACCTAACCGGAACAAAAAGTGACACATGAAGCCGATGAAAATACTGGATGTGGATACTTCTGCCACTAACATGGAAAGACAACCCAGAAGATTAACTTTGACATGATTTTTTTTTGTCGCGCGTTATCACCCTTCACAGAATTTCCCAATGGGGGTCATAACCCCCATTGGGAGATTCAGGGGTAAGTATGTATGCCTACGCAACAAAATAATGTACAATGTAAAAAGTCATAATTTGATTATACTTCAATCACTTTATCTAACAAAGTAGGTACTTAAGTTCACATTTTAAACAAGAGGCCCAATGGGCCTGCATCGCTCACCTGGTATTAATCTCACATTTGTTATCTTAAAAGTGGACTAAAATACAGCTACAAGCAGAATATCAGTGTTTGATTCATACAAACCTATTAAAAGATTTAAACATATGACGCATGTGACCTTTAAGGTTGAACAAGGACATTAGGTTGAAAGTGGGTCATGGTTATTCATTTGCACAAACTTTGTAGTCATTCATCCCAGCATGCAACAGGTCCAATTCCAGAACCATGGGCCTTTTGGTTAATGAGAAGTTGTTTGAAGATTTTAAAATATTTGATCCCTGTGACCTTGAAAGTGGGTCAAGGACATTCATTTGGACAAACTTTGTAGACCTTCATCCAAGCATGCTACAGGCCCAATATCAGTACCCTGGGGCTTTTGTTTATTGATAAGAAGTTGTTTAAAGTTTTTAACATATTCGACCCCTGTGACCTTGAATATAGGTGAAGGTCATTGATTTGAACAAACTTTGTAGCCCTTCATCTCAGCATGCTACTGGCCAAATATCATCACCCAGGGCATTTTGGTTATTCAGAAGAAGTTGTCTTCAAGATTTTAAGACATTTGACCCCTATGACCTTGAAAGTTGGTCGAGGCCATTAATTTAAACAGACTTGGTAACCCTTCATCCCAGCATACAACAGGCCCTATTTCAGTACCCTGGGCCTTTTGGTTAAGAAGTCGTTTGAAGATTTTGAACATATTTGATCCTTGTGAAATTGAAAATAGTTCAAGGTCATTCATTTGAACAAACTTGGTAGCCCTTCATCCCAGCATACTACAGGCCCAATATCAGTACCCTGGGCCTTTTTGTTATTGAGAAGAAGTCGTTTGAAGATTTTAACATATTGGATCCCTGTGACCTTGAAAGTGGCAGTCCTTCATCCCAGCATGCTACAAGCCCAATATCATTACGCTGTGCCTTTTGGTTATTGAGAAGAAGTTGTTTGAAGATTTTACGACATTTGACCCCTGAGCCATTGAAAGTTGGTCAAGGTCATTCATTTGAACAAACTTGGTAGCCCAGCATGCTACTGGCCAAATATCATGAGCCTGGACCTTTTGGTTATAGAGAAGAAGTTGTTTGAAGATTTTAAGACATTGGACCCCTGTGACCTTGAAAGTAGATTAAGGTCATTCATTTTAACAAACTTGGTAGCCCTTTATCCCAGCATACTACAGGCCCAATTTCAGTCCCCTGGGCCTTTTGGTTATTGAGAAGTGGTTTGGAGATTTTACGACATTTGACCCATGTGACATTGAAAGTGGGTCATGGTCATTCATTTGAACAAACTTGTTAGCCCTTCATCCCAGCATGCTACATGCGCAATATCAGTACCCTGGGCCTTTTGGTTATTGAGAAGAAGTTGTTTGAAGATTTTACGACATTTGACCCATGTGAACTTGAAAGTGGGTCAAGGTCATGCATTTGAACAAACTTAGTAGCTCTTTATCCCAGCATACTACAGGCAAAATATCAGTTCCTGGGCCTTTTGGTTATTGAGGAGAAGTTGTTTGAAGATTTTAAGACATCTGACCCCAGTGACATTGAAAGTGGGTCAATGTCATTTATTCGAACAAACTTGTTAGCCCTTCATCCCAGCAAGCTACAGGACCAATATCTGTACCCTGGGCCTTTGGTTACTGAGAAGAAGTCGTTTGAAGATTTTAAAACATCTGACCCCTGTCACCTTGAAAGAGGGTCAAGGTCATTCATTTGAACAAACTTAGTAGCCCTTCATCCCAGCATACTACAGGCCCAATATCAGTACCCTGGGCCTTTTGGTTATTGAGAAGTCGTTTGAAGATTTTAACATAATTTGACCCCAGTGACCTTGAAAGTGGGTCAAGATAATTAATTTGAACAAACTTGGTAGC
This sequence comes from Mizuhopecten yessoensis, assembly GCF_002113885.1. NCBI lineage: Eukaryota > Metazoa > Mollusca > Bivalvia > Pectinida > Pectinidae > Mizuhopecten > Mizuhopecten yessoensis. Next base: position 102,991 of record NW_018408652.1, read on the forward strand.
CCTTCATCCCAGCATACTACAGGCTCAATATCAGTTCCCCAGGCCTTTTGGTTATTGAGGAGAAGTTGTTTGAAGATTTTAATATATTTGACCACTGTGACCTTGAAGGTGGATCAAGGTCATTCATTTGAACAATCTTGGTTGCCCTACATACCAGCATTCTACAGGCCCAATATCAGTACACTGGACCGTTTGATTATTGAGATGTCGTTTTAAGACTTTAAGACATCTGACCCCAGTGACATTGAAAGTGGGTCAAGGTCTTTTATTTGAACAAACATGGTAGCCCTTCATCCAAGCATGCTACAGGCCCAATATCAGTACCATGGGCATTTCGGTTATTCAGAAGAAGTTGTTTAAAGTTTTTAACATATTTAACCCTGTGACCTTGAATATCGGTGAAGGTCATACATTTGAACAAACTTGGTAGCCCTTTATACCAGCATGATTTTGGCCAAATATCACCATAATGGTCCTTTTAGTTATTCAGAAGGTTTTTTGGTTTTTTTTTTAATACAATTGACCCCATGTGACCTTGAATATGAGTGAAGGTCATTCATTTGAATAAACTTGGTAGCCCTTCATCCCAGCATGCTACAGGCCCTATATCAGTACCCTGGGCCTTTTGGTTATTCAGAAGAAATTGTTTAAAGTTTTTAACATATTTAACCATGTGACCTTGAATATCAGTGAAGGTCATACATTTGAACAAACTTGGTAGCCCTTTATCCCAGCATGTTACAGGCCCAATATCAGTACCCTGGGCCTTTTGGTTATTGAGAAGTCGTTTGAAGATTTTAACATAATTTGACCCCAGTGACCTTGAAAGTGGGTCAAGATAATTAATTTGAACAAACTTGGTAGCCCTTCATCCCAGCATACTACAGGCTCACTATCAGTTCCCCGGGCCTTTTGGTTATTGAGGAGAAGTCGTTTGAAGATTTTAACATAGTTGACCCCTGTGACCTTGAAAGTGGGTGAAAGTCATTTATTTGATTAAACTTGGTAGCCCTACCTACCAGCATACTACAGTCCCAATATCAGTGCCCTGGACATTTCGGTTTTTCAGGAGAAGTTGTTTAAAGTTTTTAACATATTTTAACATATCCCTGACCCCTGTGACCTTGAATATCGGTGAAGGTCATTCATTTGAACAAACTTGGTAGCCCTTCATAACAGCATGATTTTGGCCAAATATCACCATAATGGTTTTTTTAGTTATTCAGAAGTTTTTTTGTTTTTTTTAATACAATTGACCCCATGTGACCTTGAATATGAGTGAAGGTCAATTATTTGATTAAACTTGGTAGCCCTTCATCCCAGCATGCTACAGGCCCAATATCAGTACCCTGGGCATTTTGGTTATTGAGAAGTCGTTTGAAGATTTTAACATAATTTGACCCCAGTGACCTTGAAAGTGGGTCAAGATAATTAAATTTGAACAAACTTGGTAGCCCTTCATCCCAGCATACTACAGGCTCAATATCAGTTCCCCGGGCCTTTTGGTTATTGAGGAGAAGTTGTTTGAAGATTTTAATATATTTGACCACTGTGACCTTGAAAGTGGATCAAGGTCATTCATTTGAACAATCTTGGTTGCCCTACATACATGCATGCTTCAGGCCCAATATCGGTACCCTGGAACTTTTGGTTATTGAGAAGAAGTCGTTTTAAGACTTTAAGACATCTGACCCCAGTGACATTGAAAGTGGGTCAAGGTCATTTATTTGAACAAACTTGGTAGCCCTTCATCCCAGCATGCTATAGGTCCAATATCAGTACAATGGGCATTTCGGTTATTCAGAAGAAGTTGTTTAAAGTTTTTAACATATTTAACCCTGTGACCTTGAATATCGGTGAAGGTCATACATTTGAACAAACTTGGTAGCCCTTTATCCCAGCATGCTTCAGGCCCACTATCAATACTCTGGGCATTTTGGTTATTGAGGAGAAGTCGTTTTAAGACTTTAAGACATCTGACCCCAGTGACATTGAAAGTGGATCAAGGTCATTCATTTGAACAAACTTAGTAGCCCTTCATCCCAGCATGCTACAGGCCCAATTTTATCACCCTAGGGGTTTTGGTTATTGATAAGAAGTTGTTTAAAGTTTTTAACATATTCGACCCCTGTGACCTTGAATATAGGTGAAGGTCATTCATTTGAACAAACTTTGTAGCCCTTCATTCCAGCATGCTACAGGCCCAATATCAGAACCCTTGGCATTTTGGTTATTGAGAAGAAGTCGTTTGAAGATTTTAACATATTTGACCACTGTGACCTTGAAAGTGAATCAAGGTCATTCATTTGAACAATCTTGGTTGCCCTACATACATGCATGCTTCAGGCCTAATATCAGTACCCTGGAACTTTTGGTTATTGAGAAGAAGTCGTTTTAAGACTTTAAGACATCTGACCCCAGTGACATTGAAAGTGGATCAAGGTCATTCATTTGAACAAACTTAGTAGCCCTTCATCCCAGCATGCTACAGGCCCAATATCATCACCCTATGGGTTTTGGTTATTCAGAAGAAGTTGTTTAAAGTTTTAAACATATTTGACCCCTGTGACCTTGAATATAATTGAAGGTCATTCATTTGAACAAGCTTAGTAGCCCTTCATCCCAGCATGCTACAGGCCCAATATCATCACCCTATGGGTTTTGGCTATTCAGAAGAAGTTGTTTAAAGTTTTAAACATATTTCACCCCTGTGACCTTGAATATAGGTGAAGTTCATTCATTTGAACAAACTTTGTAGCCCTTCATCTCAGCATGCTACTGGCCAAATATCATCACCCAGGGCATTTTGGTTATTGAGAAGAAGTCGTTTTAAGACTTTAAGACATCTGGCCCCAGTGACATTGAAAGTGGATCAAGGTCATTCATTTGAACAAACTTGGTAGCCCTTCACTCAGGCATCTTACTGGCCAAATATCATCTCCCTGGGCCTTTTGGTTATTGAGAAGAAGATGTTTAAAGTTTTTAACATATTTAACCCCTGTGACCTTGAAAATAGGTGAAGGTCATTAACAAACTTTGTAGCCCTTTATCCCACTTTGCTTCTGGCCAAATATAAACATCCTAGGTCTTTTGGTTATTAAGAAGAAGTCATTTAAAGTAAAATATTGACGCCGGACGGACGGACGACGGACGCATTTGTGTTGTCCACATCATACCTGAATGTAAAGTGAATCTATCGAACAATTTTCGAAATATTCTTGATTAAAAGTAATTTTAATTTTTTAAACATTTGACATTTGTGACCTTGATTGTGACCTTGATAAATAATCAATGTCAACCATTTTTTCAAACCTGATACCCCTACATCTCAGAATATTTAATATTAAATATCAAGACCTAGACCATGTGGAACTGAAGAAGAAGATTTTTTAAGGTTGGTACCCAATATAGTGCATTTTAACTTTGACCCCTGCCGAAAACCGGAAGTTGACATTTTTTGTTAAAACAATATGAGAGAAAAAGTTTTCTCTTGCTAATCTTTATATGATATCCGAAGATCAACCTCCTGCTGGATATTGTTAACGAAATATATTGGTATAGGCTGTTAACCAATCAGAGTTTGTGGCGGCCATCTTGGAATATTAATTGCTCCAAAAAGAAATATAAGTTCGTAAGGACCCCTAGGGGAATACATGTACCAATTGTGGTCAATATTGCAATGGCAGAATTGGAAAAGAAGATCGTTGAAGTTTTAACATATTGTCAGCATTTTAAAAGATCAAAGGAAATATTCAAAATGGCGTACAACGTTAACAGTAAATGTTACAGAAAAAATAAAGACACCAAATTCATCAGAATGACATTCTCCATCGATCCGTTGAAGAATTTTTCAAAAAAAATGAAAAATGAATGTTTTTAAAAAGGGCGAACTTTTTAATTTGAAATATTTTGTATTAACATGTGATGAAAAAAAGTTAGATATGGAAATTATCTACAAATAATTTACTTTCACAAATTCTGTACAATCAACGGTTTTCGAGTTATAGCTGTTTTAAAGATTTTACCCTAAGACGTCATGGCGGCCATTTTGTTTTATAGTATAGTATATTGGAGTAAAAAACGATTTAAAATATTGCGATATTTTTAAAAGATCAAAGGAAATATTTCAAAATGGCATACAACCTTAACGGTAGATGTTACAGAAAAAGTAAACACATCAAATTCATCGGAATGGCATTCCACATCGATCTATAGAAGCATTTTTCAAAAACAAGAGGCCCAGAGGGCCTGTATCGCTCACCTGGATACCAAAGCAATCATGGCAAAATATTCTCCGAATGAGATCAAGGGAATATGCCAGACCCCAAGGCCAATCCTTGTAGCATATCTGTATTAGATTCTTCATGCCCAGCAATTTTATGTATGGTTATGGGGTGGGGATCTCAACTGTTTCCAAGCTTTGACTCAGAAACTAGGTCCCTAGGGTTGTGGCCAGACCCCAGGATCAATTCTAATATCGTGACTGCATTTGTCTCTTTTTGCCCAGCATTTGTATATATAGTTTTGGGGTGGGGATCTCAACCATTTCAAAGTTATGACCCAGGGGTTAAGTCTGCAAGGGTGGGGCAGACCCTGGGGTCAATTCTAATATCATGACTGCATTCGTCTTTTTATGCCCAACAATTGTATATATAGTTTTGGGGTGGGGATCTAAACCATTTCGAAGTTATGACCCAGGGGTTAAGTCTCCAAGGGTGGGGCAGTCCCCAAGGCCATCCTGGAAGCATATGTGCAATCATCTCTTTATACTCAGCAATTGTATATACCGTTATAGGGTGGGGCTCTCAACTGTTTCCAAGCTGTGACTAACAAACTAGGTCCCTAGGGGTTCGGTCAGACCCCAGGGTCTATTCTG
>NW_018408652.1:108395-110161 GCF_002113885.1 Mizuhopecten yessoensis
GGTGTCAGCCCCATCGTTTGTACAATTTTGAATCCCCACCACCTAGGGATGCCTCCAGTCAAATATGGTTGATATCCATTTCTTAGTTCCAGAGAAGAAGTCGCTTAAAGCAATATAGCCAAATTGACTCCTTTTGGCCCCACCCCTCAGCCCCCTGGGGGGTCAGCCCCACCATTTAAACAATTTTGAATCCCCACCACCAAGGGATGCTTCCAGTCAAATTTAGTTGAATTCCAATCAGTGGTTAAGAAGAAGTTGTTTAAAGAAATTGTTGACGTACGACGTACGGACGACGAACGCATACCATGTCCTAAATTGTACAATATAGACTGTGATCATATCTGCTACCGTTCAGGAGATTACGAATCCGCAAAACTTACAGAAGAATAATAATAAGAATAAGAAACATAACAAAAACAATAGGTCTTTTCACCAGTTGGTGTAAAGCCCTAATAACAATATCATAATTATTTATTTATATAATCTATATAACATTTTTTTTTTTTTTTTTTATTTAATCGTAAACTTTCCCATAATCTTACAGGACAATTTTGGTTTGCATGGTTGTCTGGTCAAGGTCACTGTTACTATTTTTTTTTTTCCTTGAAGGATTTCCATCGATTTGAAACACTAATTAAGGACCATAATATCAGACAAGTTTCAATTTCAGGGCTGTTGGGTCAAGGTCATCATTACTTATTTTCATATTGCTAATGGTAGCCGCCAGTAAGGAACCTGTATTGTTTTAGCAGTACTCTGCTTGTTATATATATTTTCATTGAAAATTATGATTAAGGGATGGGCTATTGTTGACCCTTACTGAACAACATGTTCTTTATTATTTACTGGCCATTCTGTACGGATATATCACCTCCTTTATTCCATTAGTTGAATCCTTCTTACACAGCATCCCTGAGTGTCCTCGGCACTTTGATTTAGAAGAAGTTGTTTAAAGTAAAATACTGATGCCGGACGGACAGACGCCGCTGGATGGACAGACGCCGGACGCCGCACCACAGCATAAGCTCACTTGGGCCCTTCGGGCCATTAGGGAGCTAATAAAGTATGGCAAATTACCCTCATAACTTAATTACTTAGAAAAAGTCCCGTCATATCAACTCAGATCCCTAATGACTATGTTGTTGATAAACGCCAAATCTAAAATGGTGTGGAGTGGGGAAAAATGCAGAGTTACTTGTGTCACAATTTATCCAGATGATAAAATATCAACACCATCTATGTAAGTTGTACATTATCACAGTCAGATATGACCATGGTTTTCTTATACTTTCTGACAATCACTTAGCTTGACATCGTGTTTCATCTGACATGAAAGTACTTAGAATTGCTGACCGGCACAGTCTGCTGGCTTTTTCAACAAGAGGCCCAATGGGCCTGCATCGCTCACCTGTTATTAATCTAACACTTGTAATCTTAATATTTCATAAGAACCTATTAAAAGATTTAAACATATGACACCTCTGACCTTGATTGTCGAACAAGGACATTAGGTTGAAAGTGGATCAAGGTCATTCATTTGAACTAACTTGGTAATCCTTCATCCCAGCATGCTACAGGCCCAATTTCAGTACCCTGGCCCTTTTGCTTATTGAAAAGAAGTCGCTTGAAGATTTTACGACATTTGACCCCTGTGACCTTGAAAGTTGGTCAAGGTCATTCAGTTGAACAAACTTGATAGTCCTTCATCCCAGCATGCTACAGGCCCAATATCAGTACCCTGGGCCTTTTGGTTATTGAGAAGAAGT
>NW_018408652.1:111099-117447 GCF_002113885.1 Mizuhopecten yessoensis
AAATATCATCACCCTGAGCATTTTGGTTATTCAGAAGAAGTTGTTTAAAGGTTTTTTAATACAATTGACCCCTGTGACCTTGAATATAATTGAAGGTCATTCATTTGAACAAACTTGGTAGCCCTTCACCCAAGCATGCTACTGGCCAAATATCATCTCCCTGGGCATTTTGGTTATTGAGAAGAAGATGTTTAAAGTTTTTGACATATTTGACCCCTGTGACCTTGAAAATAGGTGAAGGTCATTTATTTGAACAAACTTTGTAGCCCTTCATCCAAGTTTGCTTCTGGCCAAATATTGACACCCTAGGCCTTTTGGTTATTAAGAAGAAGTCGTTTAAAGTAAAATATTGACGCCGGACGCCGGACGGACGGACGCCGGACGGACGGACGACGGACGCCGCGCCACGGCATAAGCTCACTTGGCACTTCGTGCCAGGTGAGCTAAAAATGAAAAATAATTGTGAAATTAAATATTGTGGTTCCCCTAGAGAATAGTTCTCTTGTGATAGGTAGCAGATGATTATTCTTGGCAGTAGAATGTGCTGATGTCTCAGACAGATTTTTAAGGCCTGCATATCGTTAAGCTAACCAGGCTTTGACCAGATTGGCCACTTGAAATATTTCCTATGGTAGTTTGTAATCAGTGGTTAGATTGGTCAAATCAGCAAAAGTTATATTTTTCACTAATTAAAAATATCGCTTTTATAGAATGAATAATTTTCAATATTTCACTGGTAAAATTGTAATAAAATACAGTCTAACATATCTTTTGTATGATATAATTAAATTATAATGTACAACATACAAGTAACAGTTAAAAAATAATAATTTATTATCAAAACATTTTTTAATATATATGCACTCAAACATATAATTATCACTTAATGAACTATAATTTACCACTATAAAAATATCATATATAATCATCATTTAAATTATCTTGAAATTCAATAACATTGCTGTAATCAAGCATTGTACTGGGATACATACCACAACTTTCATCACACAAAGGGTCAGATTAAGGTTCTCCGACTTTTCACAAACTTTCAAAACATTGAGGCTCAAATTAAAGGGTCCACTATCGTGATGAGGACAGGATTGTACAGATGTCACCTGACAAATTACACATTATCCACACTACAAATTGTTCTGAAAGAGAACTAACTTGGGCTATCACTTCATAACTTGACCAACAATGGAAAACATTCCTTATATTTACAGATGTTATTAATAAATATACCGGTAATACGGAAATCCCATCCTTGTATTTTCAACATATGTATGAAAAAATGGACAAACAATATAAACTCGGTAACTTTGCCCAGAGAGATTTAGTTACAAAAATTGACTGTTTCATCTACATCTATAATAAGCATATTAGTTCCGAGTACAAAAAAGTATTGATACCACAGGTGTATGTAGGCTTCAACAGGACTTTGAAATAACACACCCTGTCCTCATCAAGATGGTAGACAGTGGCCTGACTTTAACCTGAGGAGTAACACATCCTGTCCTCATCAAGATAGTGGACAGTTGCCTGACTTTAACCTGGGGAGCAACCCATCCTGTCCTCATCAAGATAGTGGACAGTGGCAGTGGACAGTTGCCTGACTTTAACCTGGGGAGCAACCCATCCTGTCCTCATCAAGATAGTGGACAGTGGCTTGGCTTTAACCTGGGGAGTAACCCATCCTGTCCTCATCAAGATGGTAGACAGTGGCCTGACATTAACCTGAGGAGTAACACATCCTGTCCTCATCAAGATAGTGGACAGTTGCCTGACTTTAACCTGGGGCGTAACCCATCCTGTCCTCATCAAGATAGTGGACAGGGGCCTGACTTTAACCTGGGGAGTAACCCATCATGTCCTCATCAAGATGGTGGACAGTGGCCTGACTTTAACCTAGGGAGTAACCCATTCTGTACTCATCAAGATGGTGGACAGTGGCCTGACTTTAACCTAGGGAGTAACCCATCCTGTCCTCATCAAGATGGTAGACAGTGGCCTGACTTTAACCTGAGGAGTAACACATCCTGTCCTCATCAAGATAGTGGACAGTGGCTTGGCTTTAACCTGGGGAGTAACCCATCCTGTCCTCATCAAGATGGTAGACAGTGGCCTGACTTTAGCCTGAGGAGTAACACATCCTGTCCTCATCAAGATAGTGGACAGTGGCAGTGGACAGTTGCCTGACTTTAACCTGGGGAGCAACCCATCCTGTCCTCATCAAGATAGTGGACAGTGGCTTGGCTTTAACCTGGGGAGTAACCCATCCTGTCCTCATCAAGATGGTAGACAGTGGCCTGACTTTAGCCTGAGGAGTAACACATCCTGTCCTCATCAAGATAGTGGACAGTGGCTTGACTTTAACCTGGGGAGTACCCCATCCTGTCCTCATCAAGATAGTGGACAGGGGCCTGACTTTAACCTGGGGAGTAACCCATCATGTCCTCATCAAGATGGTGGACAGTGGCCTGACTTTAACCTAGGGAGTAACCCATCCTGTCCTCATCAAGATAGTCGACAGTTGCCTGACTTTAACCTGGGGAGTAACCCATCCAGTCCTCATCAAGATAGTGGACAGTGGCCTGACTTTAACCTGGGGAGTAACACATCCTGTCCTCCTCAAGATAGTGGACAGTTGCCTGACTTTAACCTGGGGAGTAACCCATCCTGTCCTCCTCAAGATAGTGGACAGTGTCCTGACTTTAACCTGGGGGGTAACCCATCCTGTCCTCCTCAAGATAGTGGACAGTGTCCTGACTTTAACCTGTGGAGTAACACATCCTGTCCTCATCAAGCTAGTGGACAGCGGCCTGACTTTAACCTGAGAATTAACACATCCTGTCCTCCTCAAGATAGTGGACAGTGTCCTGACTTTAACCTGAGGAGTAACACATCATGTCCTCATCAAGATAGTGGACAGTGGCCTGACTTTAACCTGGGGAGTAATATACAATTGTTAGATGATAGTTTTGACTGTTCCCAAAATAACCATGAAACAATTGTTTTATTACCAAATAAATATTAGTATCAATGCTGCATGCAATGTTGCCATTGCTTCAACACTGAGTCGCGGTCACCGAAACGCTTGAACGGGGTTCTCAAGGGGGGGATTTCTGCGCATCCAATTTGCGCCGGGTAAGAGTTCGCTCTGACCGGGAAAACAGTTTTGACTGTTTCACCTCTTCAGCGGAAATTGGACAAAAGGCCAGAAACAGTCAAAAATGACCAATTATAATTTATATAGACTATTGGGTAATAACACGTCCTGTCCTCATCAAGATAGTGGACAGTTGCCTGACTTTAACCTGAGGAGTAACACATCCTGTCCTCATCAAGATATTCACCTGAGATAAGAGTACACCAAATCATTGTCACTTTTTTATACTTTCAAGCAAACTTTTATAATGGTTCAAAAACTGTGTTTCCTCTTGAAGCGTTAAATCCAGGTAGTCATCTTCATCTTTGGCAATGTCTGACACAAGATCGTCAAGGACTTCTTTCTGTTTCTGCTTGTCAGCTGATTATAAATAAAGAAAAATAGTCAAGAAATGTAGGAAATACACTTTATGATGTCACACTATCCTTCGAAATCAGTTCAAAGCACTAGTAAACAGGGTAATGACGAGGAGTGCTAAAGTGCTAAAAATCCATGTTGACAGCAAATACATGCAAAGAAGTAATTCAAAGAAAAAGTTGACATGGATTGACACCCCACCATGCATAAGATCAGACATGCATGGACACCACATCATACATAAGATCAGAAATGTATGGACACCACACCATACTTAAAATCAGACATAGATGGACACCACACCATGCATAAGATGAAACAAATATGTATAACATACCATACATAAGATCAGACATGGATGGACACCACACCATGCATAAGATCAGACATGGATGGACAACACAGCATGCATAAGATCAGACAGGTATAAACAACACACCATACATAAGATCTGACATGGATGGACAATACAACATACATAAGATCAGACATGTATGGACAACACACCTTGCATAAGATCAGACATGGATGGACAATACAACATAACACACCATGCATAAGATCAGACATAGATGGACAACACACCATGCATAAGATCAGACATAGATGGACAACACAACATGCATAAGATCAGACATGGATTGAAAACACACCATACATAAGATCAGATATGTATAAACAACACACCATACATAAGATCAAACATGGATGGACAATACAACATACATCAGATCAGACATGGATGGACAATACAACAGACATAAGATCAGACATGGATGGACAATACACCATACATAAGATCAGACATGTATAAACAACACACCATACATAAGATCTGACATGGATGGACAATACAACATACATCAGATCAGACATGGATGGACAATACACCATACATAAGATCAGACATAGATGGACAACACAACATGCATAAGATCAGACATGGATTGACAACACACCATGCATAAGATCAGACATGGATTGAAAACACACCATACATAAGATCAGACGTGGATTGACAACACACCATACATAAGATCAGACAGAAATGTATGGACACCACACCATACTTAAAATCAGACATAGATGGACACCACCCCATGCATAAGATCAGACATGGATTGACTACACACCATACATCAGATAAGACATGGATGGACAACACAGCATACATAAGATCAGACATGGATTGAAAACACACCATACATAAGATCAGACAGAAATGTATGGACACCACACCATACTTAAAATCAGACATAGATGGACACCACTCCATGCATAAGATGAAACAAATATGTATGACATACCATACATAAGATCAGACATGGATAGACACCACACCATACATAAGATCAGACATGAATGGACAACACACCAAACATAAGATCAGACATGGATTGACACCACACCATACATAAGATCAAGATCAGACATAGATGAACAACACTCCATACATAAGATCAGACATGGATGGAAAACACACCATACATAAGATCAGACAGAAATGTATGGACACCACACCATACTTAAAATCAGACATAGATGGACACCACCCCATGCATAAGATGAAACAAATATGTATGACATACCATACATAAGATCAGACATGGATGGACCCCACACCATGCATAAGATCAGACATGGAATGACAATACAACATACAGAAGATCAGACATGGATGGACAACACAGCATGCATAAGATCAGACAGGTATAAACAACACACCATACATAAGATCTGACATGGATGGACAATACAACATACATCAGATCAGACATGGATGGACAATACAACAGACATAAGATCAGACATGGATGGACACCACACCATACATGAGATCAGACATGGATTGACACCACACTATACATAAGATCAGACATGGATTGACACCACACCATACATAAGATCAAGATCAGACATAGATGAACAACACACCATACATAAGATCAGAGATGGATGGACAATACAACATACATAAGATCAGACATGATGGACAATACAACATACATAAGATCAGACATGTATGGACAACACACCTTGCATAAGATCAGACATGGATGGACAATATAACATACATAAGATCAGACATGGATGGACACCACACCATACATGAGATCAGACATGGATTGACACCACACCAAACGTAAGATCAGACATTGATGGACACCACACCATACATAAGATCAGAAATGGATGGACAATACAACATACATAAGAACAGACATGGATGGACAATACAACATACACAAGATCAGACATGGATGGACAATACAACAGACATAAGATCAGACATGGATGGACACCACACCATACATGAGATCAGACATGGATTGACACCACACCATACATAAGATCAAGATCAGACATAGATGAACAACACTCCATACATAAGATCAGACATGGATGGACAACACACCAAACATAAGATCAGACATGGATTGACACCACCCCAAACATAAGATCAGACATTGATGGACACCACACCATAAATAAGATCAGATATGTATAAACAACACACCATACAGAAGATCAGACATGGATTGACAATACAACATGCATAAGATCAGACATGTATAAACAACACACCATACATAAAATCAGACATGGATGGACAACACAGCATGCATAAGATCAGACAGGTATAAACAACACACCATACATAAGATCTGACATGGATGGACAATACAACATACATAAGATCAAACATGGATGGACAATACAACATACACAAGATCAGACATGGATGGACAATACAACATACATAAGATCAGACATAGATGAACAACACACCATACATAAGATCAGACATGGATGGACAATACAAC
>NW_018408652.1:119743-120183 GCF_002113885.1 Mizuhopecten yessoensis
TACATGGATGGACACCATACATAACATCAGACATTGATTGACACCACACCATACATAACATCAGACATTTTTGTATCAGGTTAACTTCAAAACAGAATATTTTGTGATTTTTACATACCTGAAGAAGATGAATGAGATGACGAAGTTGATGGTCCTGAGGAGGAAGATTCTCCGTTGGGACTCAGTACCACTCCCCCAGACTTGATGAGATCTTCTATAGCACTTTCTATATTGCCGTGGTGTTTCTGTAGAGCATTCCTTGCCATATCACTCTCATATCCCATAGATATCACCTATTACCGAACAGTACACAAAAATGTGGTAATTCTTCAGAGGACATTATAATCACCAAATATATATAAACTTTCCACCCATTATTATAGAGGATTCAGCAAGTCAAACCAGGGTAGACTGGAGGGTCGAAACAATATCACTGTCAA
>NW_018408652.1:121092-121865 GCF_002113885.1 Mizuhopecten yessoensis
TGAGGGTCGAAACAATATCACTATCAAACCAGGGTAGACTGGAGGGTCGAAACAATATCACTGTCAAACCAGAGTAGACTGGAGGGTCGAAACAATATCACTGTCAAACCAGAGTAGAGTGGAGGGTCGAAACAATATCACTGTCAAACCAGGGTAGACTGGAGGGTCGAAACAATATCACTGTCAAACCAGNACTGGAGGGTCGAAACAATATCACTGTCAAACCAGGGTAGACTGGAGGGTCGAAACAATATCACTGTCAAACCAGGGTAGACTGGAGGGTCGAAACAATATCACTGTCAAACCAGGGTAGACTGGAGGGTCGAAACAATATCACGCCAAATTAACATACTGGCTCTTAAAATCCTTGATACATTCTGGTACTAAATGTTCAAGTTGTATTAAAATGTAAATGTTAAAACAAGCCTACACTTGTGTTTCGGCGCGTCTTATTACCCAATACTACCCAAAACCACCCAATACTACCCAATACCACCCAATACTATCAATACCACCCCATACGATCCAGTTATGAACCAAATTTTTCTTTATTACTGTGAAATATCACCTTTGTAGACGTTATTAACTTCCATATGCCATATTTTATCGGGAAATATGCGATTTGGTGCCGAAAACATCACCGAATTGCCGTGACTATGACCCAATACTAATACTGCTCCATACCACCCAATACTAGCCAATACCACCTAATACTACCCCATACGACCTAGTTATTAACCAAATAATTCTTTATTACTGTGAAATATCACATT
>NW_018408652.1:122616-123411 GCF_002113885.1 Mizuhopecten yessoensis
ATATATATATGACATTGTTATTGCGATATCATAACACCTGAAACATCGGAAATGACATTATGATAACCAAATTTTAATAACTTCATAACTTATACTCAACTCTTAATAATTAGCATGAATATATTTTGAGTGAATTAAATTGTGTTAATGTGTAGATTACAATCCCATCACGTCTACGATCTTAAAAAAAAAAAGGAAATTTTTCAACTCAAAAAGGGACATCAATCTGAAAATTAAATATTATTCTATATGCAAATATAAGTTAATTGATATATGTGTTTTACGTAAATAAATATTGAAGTCCATATGTTGGATTGTTAGGCCTTATCTGTTTTAGAAAAACAATACTGTATATTAATTGTATATGTAAAGAAGAAAGAAACACGGTGAAACGCTTTAAGTTTCAATTTTTTTCAAAGGCCGATGTGGTCAAAACTGATTATCTAATTCCGTAATAGTAGACAAAAGACTTCTTGTTCCAATGTTCAAGTTGGTTTTACTCTACAACTGAAAATATATTTATCCTTTATGCTTTAATATCTATATACTTTTCAAAAAGTAAAAAGCTATTCTGTTCATTCATTGATTTCAAAAAGACGTTTGATACCGTTTGAAGGGAAGGTTTATGGAAGAAATTATTAAAGAATAATATCAAAGATATTTAATGCTAAAATTAATCTGTATGCAAACACTAAATCTTGCGTAAAAACTAGCAATGGTATGACTTGATTTTTCACATGTCACGTCGGCGTAAAAATCTCTCCCCATTTTTGTTCTCAATATATTCAAATGATT
>NW_018408652.1:124609-125013 GCF_002113885.1 Mizuhopecten yessoensis
AGGGATCAATCATCTAAATGTAAAAATATATAGACCAGATTATAATTTTGTTAAGAACAGCTATTATACATAATAAATTAATAAATTAAAACAAACTATCACATGTGCCAATCCAGAGAGCAGGTGATTGGGACAGCCCCTACCTAACAAACTCCTGGATTTTGTCCTTACATATTAAATACTATAATAGTTAAAAGGTTTCTTTTAAATTTACTGCCTTAAAAAATTATGTCTTTAAAAACCCAATAACAATGGTGATAAATAAAATGAATAATTTCCTAGTTCTACATTGTAGTGAAATTTAGGTTTCCAAGAGTTGGGGAGCCCCCTGGCAGCGAGGTCTGTTAAATTCACACTAACTAGCACTGGTGATTAGAAAAGGAGTAAAATACTCAGAATTGAGC
>NW_018408652.1:129951-130375 GCF_002113885.1 Mizuhopecten yessoensis
TAGCACAGTTCGAGTATGTTACAAACACGTACATTTTAAAAAAACAGGTCAAAGTAATTAACAAACACGGCACAGTTCGAGTGTGTTTAAAAACCCCCAGATCGAAGTAAATTACAAACACGGCACAGTTTTATAGTTTTAATTTGACATATTAATCGAGTGTTTAATAAACATGTATTTCAGATCATCAGGCCGAATATAGTACAAACACGACAAATTTATATATAAATATATTTATTACAAATCGAGTTATAAGCAAACATATTTCAACAGATACGGCCGAAGTAAATTACAAACACGGCACAGTTCGAGAATGCAACAAACACGTATCTCAAAAGACCAAGTCGAAGTATATTACAAACACAGCACAGTTTTATAATTTATATTTGACATATTAATCGAGTGTTTAATATACACGTATTTC
>NW_018408652.1:131763-132462 GCF_002113885.1 Mizuhopecten yessoensis
AAGTACTTTAACTCGTCAGGGGGGTAAAATTACTTAAATAGGAGTACTTTAACTCGTCATGGGGGTAAAATAAAAATCTAGGAGTACTTTAACTTGTCAAGGGGGTAAAATAACCCAGATAGAGGTAAAATAAAACGTATGGGGTAAAATTTTACTCCTTTCCAGGTTATTTTACTCCTAGACGTTTTATTTTACCCCTAAACATTTTATTTTGCTCAATTCTGAGTATTTTACTCCTTTTCTAATCACCAGTGTAGTAGCTAATTATAATTTAAAAGGAAGATTATTTTCATAAAAAATGTTTCTGATTGACACCTGGTATCATACTTAACAAATGCATCAAATAGAAAATGTAATTATATATGATGTTCAGCCTAAAATGGCTTACAAGACACTGTTTAAAATTATAACTAATCACATAGACTGCTACATCTTCTGTACATGTTATATAAGTGGTTTGCAAGTGGAATTTGTAATTCCGCGGAAGACATTATAAAATTAAATTATAATATATATATTTACCTGTAATTGTGATTTAGATTCGGTACCAATATACACCACATTAGTGTACCTTCAGGAACTTGGATTGTTAAGTGCCCGGGGGCACAGAGCCCGGATATTTGCCCGAGTCCAGGATGGAGCCGTACTCCAGATAATTTAAATTTAAATAAATGATTTAGAAACTTATCTTGTTGAAAA
>NW_018408652.1:134123-135254 GCF_002113885.1 Mizuhopecten yessoensis
TTTGATAACAGATTTCTGTTATTTCCTAATTAGTGTCACAAACACAGGGTTATTAAAAGTATATATGTGTATACAGTATCTCTGGGAGTCGAATCAAGTTTTCATGTCATTTAGTATTTTGCTTTCGGATGATCAAAGACGTATATATATATTACGTAATATGTAATATATACGTCTCTGGATTGATGTATAAGAAGCATAACGTAATTCCTTTTATTTATCTATTTAATTTTTACATTGATTAATGACAACCTACTCGTCTACCCTTCATAAGATTGGTCAGAGAACTATATTTAGCTTGTCCAAAACAGACTATCTGTGAGTTAATCAAGTAATTGAAAGGACTTCGAATCATATACATTTATTTCCATATACTTTTTGAATTTCATAGTATTTGAGTATCTTATTTAACTGAAGGTTCTTCTCCAGCATTGTTATATAATTGATACTGTTATGTTTAACAAAATTGAATAACTAACATTTTTGAAAAGTAATTTCAAATTTTCTAAATATTTCCTGTTAATTTTATATATATGATCTCAATAACACCATTTTATGACATGAACAGAATTAATATAGTATCATGTAATTGCAATTCTTTTATCAAATATATCTTATACCCGATAATGATACTTAAATGTATCTAATATATATAAATAGATTTCTGCCCGTTCCTGCCCGTTCCTGTAAATCGTCGAACCCCTAGTCACGGCAATTCGGTGATGTTTTCGGCACCAAATCGCATATTTCCAGATAAAATATGACAGATGGAAGTAAATAACGTCTACAAAGGTGATATTTCACAGTAATAAAGAAGTATTTGGTTCATAACTGGGTGGTATGGGGTAGTATTGGGTGGTATTGGGTAGTATTGGGTGGTATGGGGTAGTATTGGGTGGTATGGGGTAGTATTGGGTAGTATGGGGTAGTATTGGGTAGTATTGGGTGGTATGGGGTAGTATTGGGTAGTATTGGGTGGTATGGGGTAGTATTGGTTCATAGTCACGGCAATTCGGTGATGTTTTCGGCACCAAATCGCATATTTCCCGATAAAATATGGCATATGGAAGTAAATAACGTCTACAAAGGTGATATTTCACAGTAATAAAGAAGTATTTGGTTCATAACTGG
>NW_018408652.1:136338-163575 GCF_002113885.1 Mizuhopecten yessoensis
GTATTGGGTCATAGTCACGGCAATTCGGTGATGTTTTCGGCACCAAATCGCATATTTCCCGATAAAATATGGCAGATGGAAGTAAATAACGTCTACAAAGGTGATATTTCACAGTAATAAAGAAGTATTTCGTTCATAACTGGGTGGTATGGGGTGGTATTGGGTAGTATTGGGTGGTATGGGGTAGTATTGGGTCATAGTCACGGCAATTCGGTGATGTTTTCGGCACCAAATCGCATATTTCCCGATAAAATATGGCATATGGAAGTAAATAACGTCTACAAAGGTGATATTTCACAGTAATAAAGAAGTATTTGGTTCATAACTGGGTCGTATTGGGTAGTATTGGGTGGTATTGGGTAGTATTGGGTGGTATTGGGTAGTATTGGGTGGTATGGGGTAGTATTGGGTAATTAGACGCGCCCCTTGTGTTTTATTACTCTGTAAAACAGTATAGCTAGGATGTGGCTACTTGAACTGTCCTTTACCCACTTCGGCCATACATCCTTGAACACCTATACAATAGTATAGGAATCGCTTCCCTTGCCAATATTTCAAACTATCGAGTTTCCTCTAAATCCAATTGTCTTTCAGTAAGTAGTTTTGCTCTGCCCGATAAGGCACATAATTCTAATAAATAATACACAGATATTGCTCAACTTTGAACTATTTCTTTCGTTATCTAAAGTAGACATGAGATTAAATTAGTCGTCATACAAGACCATCTTGTCTATCTCAAATTTTGTATTAACCCAAATAATTCAAATATGAACACTCCGTAAGAATGTTTCTCTGGCAATCATAAGCCAAGGCAGACATCTAGGATTTCAAGCGAGCCCAAGAAATAACAACTTGTTATGAGATGATCATTAGCACCATTATTGTCAACATTCACTAAAATTATAGACCTGCCAGGGGTCTGTTTCACAAACAGGGTGTGTTAGTTACATCCTGTTTGTGACCCACCTCTTTATCTCCTTTTGAGCCCTGCCCCTTGCTAGCTCTGCCCTGAGGATTTTTAAGAATTTTCCTCAATCAAGCATACAGTTCCAACCATTTTGATTTATCTTTTAAATACATACCAGTTTTATATGTATTAGAATTCCCATTATATATTACCAGTGTGAGTCATGAAATAAAGATCGAATGGAGAATGAATGTGAAATTATTTTCATCATATTCTCAATGTAAACATTCATGTACTTGCAACTACACATTTTGTGAATCTCTGGATCAGAGAATGCATTTCATTGTAAATTGAAACATTTCTGTTAGTTATAACATTGGACACTTTCACTCTGGAATGCAACAGGAGTGTTTTAAAACTAAGAAAAGGATAGTGAAAGTGTGCTGATACAAAACATTACAGTTTACCTGAGCAAGCATATCATCTGTGATAGATACTGAAGAATCCATTGTTACAGGGTCAGGCAGATCTAACAGTTCAGGATGGTTCTGCAGTACCTGTAGTATAATTGACCTTTAACTATTTTAACACGGTAAAAAAAAAAAGCAAGTTAAAATTTGATATTTCATCAATCAGAATGGATGAAGTGCCTTGAAATTGTACAGCTGTTAAAGAGCTGTTTACCTCATGTGTAATACATAGTAATTGTGTTTTACAGCTGTTGAGCTGTTGAGAGCTCTTTACCATATGTGTAATACATAGTTATTTTTGTAGTACAGCTGTTGAGAGCTGTCATCCTCATGTGTAATACATAGTTATTTTTGTAGTACAGCTGTTGAGAGCTGTCATCCTCATGTGAAATACATAGTTATTTTTGTAGTACAGATGTTGAGAGCTGTTTACCTCATGTGTAATACAGTTATTTTTGTAGTACAGCTGTTGAGAGCTGTCATCCTCATGTGTAATACATAGTAATTTTTGTTGTAGTATCTCTTTTTGTGATATGAAAGTGAAATCAATATATCGTTTCAAATCAGATGATAGATAACACTAACATAATTGAAGAAAATAAACTAGCACGTTCCATCAAAAATGCGTAAGTAATTAACAGGGAATCAAAGTTTAAAGTTTGTTTATTCAATATTCAAATTTTGACACTGACATTCAGTTTCATGTCTGAATTAATAGAAAATGTAAGTGTGTCAAGATTGTGTATTTTGAATTCACTCAAATTTCGACAACTACAGTATATTCACATAGAATTTGTTAACTAACAACGAGGAAAGTTCACTAGGGTGCTTTTTCAGCTCTGAGACTCACCTCTAGGGCCAAGCTTAGGTCATTATTGGATTGTCGAAGGGCCTCGGCTGATGCCCCATTCCTGAATCCCATTGCCAGTAACATCTCGTATGTGTCCACATTGACCCTGTTAACGGAATACCAGGGTGAGCAAAAAGCCTGATGTTTTCTTTTTGATGATTTATTTCATTTTTTTTGTATATATTGGTACATACTAATGAATACAACAATTTATAGTCAAGAGGTTCACTGGGCCTTTAGCTTTCCTCTGGACTGTATCATGAGTAAGCTAAGCATATACTTGTTAGCACAACAGTTGAGGTTAATACTGGAACTTAACTTTTATTTGTTTGTAACATATATGGTGAAACTCTAATCAGCTATCAACTCCATGTAATTCACTATGTGTACTAGTACTGTACCTGACAGTACAACACCATTATTGACAGGTTAATTAACAGGCATTGTAATAATGTGTAACAATGCATTCAGGAATTCATTTCAGACCCTAAAATTGAGCATTTTCAACCTGTGAATGAGCTTAACTTTTTCTTTTTTCTAGGAGCTGATGAAAGGACAGCTCAAAAGATGTCATTTAAAGTGTTACATTTTCCCTTGGGTGTACATAAACACGTTTGATAAATGAAATGAGTTCGGAAAATGTGCATTCAGAAAGTTAGAAATTTCAATTTTAATCTCAATTTCAAACATTTGGCAAGTATTAAGAAGAAGTTCAAAATATACCAATTGCATATTGGATATGTATACGATGCATCTTTTTTCACTTGAGCCTTCCAGAATTTTTTCATTTGTAACATATATCAACCGAATTCATCATATTGCTCGAAATGTGCATGTTTTATCACACACTGGGCAATCCATTGTTATATCGCCCAGTTGTGTGCACTATGTGAGGATGACATGCAGATGGTGTGCATGATATGTGCAATGTGCAATCACACAAGTGTAAGTCTTTCCATTATGATGGAACAAATTAAGTTTACAAGTTATTCATCAATTCACAGTGTGTATCTTGTCAAGTTCTCTTTACAGAAATCTATCTGATTTGCATCAGCTTTGATTAACCAACAATGTTAGAGGTTTACATGGCGAGATACAATAACAATGTTAGCGGTTTACATGGCGAGATACAATAACACTGTTAGAGGTTTACATGGCGAGATACAAGAACAATGTTAGAGGTTTACATGGCGACATACAATAACAATGTTAGAGGTTTAAATGGCGAGATACAATAACAATGTTAGAGGTTTAAATGGCGAGATACAATAACAATGTTACAGGTTTACATGGCGAGATACAATAACATTGTTAGAGGTTTACATGGCGAGATACAAGAACAATGTTAGAGGTTTACATGGCGAAATACAATAACAATGTTAGAGGTTTAAATGGCGAGATACAATAACAATGTTAGCGGTTTACATGGCGAGATACAATAACAAAGTTAGAGGTTTACATGGCGAGATACAAGAACAATGTTAGAGGTTTACATGGCGACATACAATAACAATGTTAGAGGTTTACGTGGCGAGATACAATAACAATGATAGAGGTTTACATGGCGAGATACAATAACAGTGTTAGAGGTTTACATGGCGAGATACAATAACAGTGTTAGAGGTTTACATGGCAAGATACAACAAGAGGCCCAAGTACATGGCGAGATACAATAACAATGATAGAGGTTTACATGGCGAGATACAAGAACAATGTTAGAGGTTTACATGGCGACATACAATAACAATGTTAGAGGTTTAAATGGCGAGATACAATAACAATGTTACAGGTTTACATGGCGAGATACAATAACAATGTTAGAGGGTTACATGGCGAGATACAATAACAATGTTAGAGGTTTACATTCCAATAACAATGTTAGAGGTTTACATGTCGAAATACAATAACAATGTTAGAGGTTTACGTGGCGAGATACAATAACATTGTTAGAGGTTTACATGGCGAGATACAATAACATTGTTAGAGGTTTACATGGCGAGATACAAGAACAATGTTAGAGGTTTACATGGCGACATACAATAACAATGTTAGAGGTTTAAATGGCGAGATACAATAACAATGTTAGAGGGTTACATGGCGAGATACAATAACAATGATAGAGGTTTACATGGCGAGATACAATAACATTGTTAGAGGTTTACATGGCGAGATACAATAACAGTGTTAGAGGTTTACATGGCAAGATACAATAACAATGTTAGAGGTTTAAATGGCGAGATACAATAACAATGTTAGAGGTTTACATGGTGAGATACAATAACAGTGTTAGAGGTTTACATGGCAAGATACAACAAGAGGCCCAAGGGCCTTAGCGGTCACCTGAGTTATATTATAGGTACTGGTAGCTTTATGTTATTGTTTAGATGTGATGTGGAAATCAGCATGTAAACTAAGTGAAATACAATACTTGTCATGTCATCAAAGGATAAGAATTTTAAGATATTTGTTAATGTTCACTTTGGGGCCCCGCCCTGGCCCCTAGGGTTGGGGTAGGAATCCCAATTTTACAATGTGATACCGTCATCCACCAAAGATGATTCTGACAAAGTAAGAATAATTTCCAACAGAAAATTGTCAAAATACATGTATACCCAAAAGTGTTATTTCCCTATATAAACTATAGTAAACTTTAACCCCTCCCCAAGGGAGAACGGATAGCTCGGTGGTCCTGAAATTTACAATTTAAATAAAGTCCCTGATGATCTTTCCATCCATGCAGAGAAAATGACTGTAATACCTCTGAGTCTGGAGAAGAAGATTTTTAAAATATTGGTTAATTTTCACTTTGGGGCACCGCCCTGGCCCCTAGGGTTGGGGTAGGAATCCCAATTTTACAATTTAAAACCATCTTCCTCCTCCAAGGATAATTCTCACCAAGTAAAAATAAATTCCAACAGAAAATTGTCAAAATATACCCAAAAGTGTTGTTTCCCTATATAAACTATAGTAAACTTTACCCCCTCCCCAAGAGAGAACGGATAGCTCGGTGGTCCTGAAATTTACAATTTAAATATAGCCCCTGATGATCTTTCCATCCATGCAGAGAAAATGACTGTAACACCTCTGAGTCTGGAGAAGAAGATTTTTGAAATATTGGTTAATTTTCACTTTTGGGCCCCGCCCTGGCCCCTAGGGTTGGGGTAGGAATCCCAATTTTACAATTTGGTAGCCTCATCTACCAAGGATGATTCTGACCAAAGTTTGAAAAAATTCCATCCACTGGTTCTTGAGAAGAAGTTGATAATGTAAAAAGTTTACGCACGACGCACAACGCACGACGACGGACGGAAGGTGATTGGAATAGGTCACTTGAGCAAAGCTCAGGTGACCTAAAAACAAGAGGCCCAGAGGGCCAGCACGCTCACCTGAATATGTTTAAAATAATTGGTATGAAGTAAAGATATAGCACTCCATAGTAGGTGCTGTAAGTACATATGAAATTTCAGAAAGATCCATCCAGTACTTGAGATATAACAAATTTCAAACAGAGCCCCACCACTATGCCCCTNTGCCCCTAAGGGAGGGGGGGGTCATACCCACCGTTTATACAAATTGAGTCCCCTTGGCCAAAGGATGCTCCAGACTAAATAAGGATAAAATCCCTTAATCACGATGGTCGAAAAAGGATTTTAAAGGTTTTACCTCTATTTCCCCTATAGGGCCCAGCCCCTCAGGTCCCAGGGGGGCCACACGCACCGTTTATACAAAATTGGTTCCCCTTAACACAAGGATGCTTCACACCAAATATGGACCAAATCTTTTCATTCCTACAGATGAAGAAGGATTTTTTAAGAATTTGCTATATTTCCCATATTGGGCCCCGCCCCTCAGCCCCCAAGGGGGCCAGACCCACCGTTTATACAAAATTGGTTTCCCTTAACCCAAGGATGCTCAACACCAAATATGGACCAAATCCTGTCATTCCTACAGAAGAAGAAGGATTTTATAGAATAATTTGCTATGTTCCCCTATCAGGCCCCACCCCTTTTTTGCCTTGGGGGGGCAAAACCCACGGTTTATACAAACTGAGTCCCCTTGGCCCAAGGATGCTCCAGACTTAATAAGGATAAAATTCCTTAATCCCTAGGGTAGGAGAAGGATTTTGAAGGTTTTACCTCTATTTCCCCTATTCGGCCCCGCCCATCTGCCCCAAGGGGCGCCACACCCACCATTATATACAAAATTGAGTCCCCTTGACCTAAGGATGCTGCTCCAGACCAAATTTAGTCAAAATCTACTTGGCCGTTCAGGACTAGTAGCGTTTTAAAGGAAAAGTGGACGGATGGACGGACGGATGCCAGACGCTGCGGTATGGCATAAGCTCACCATGGTCCTTCGGACCAGGTGAGCTAACAATGATAGAGGTTTACATGGTGAGATACAATAACAATGTTAGAGGTTTACAAGGTGAGATACAATAACAATGTTAGAGGTTTACAAGGTGAGATACAATAACAATGTTAGAGGTTTACATGGTGAGATACAATAACAATGTTAGAGGTTTACATTCTAGATCCGCCAGTCCAGTATATGTCAGCTCTAGATCTGCCAGTCCAGTATGTCTGTTCCAGACATACCAGTCCAATATGTCTGTTCCAGACATGTCAGTCCAATATGTCTGTTCCAGACATGCCAGTCCAGTATGTCAGCTCTATATCTGCCAGTCCAGTATGTCAG
The DNA here is from genome assembly GCF_002113885.1 of Mizuhopecten yessoensis. Lineage (NCBI taxonomy): Eukaryota > Metazoa > Mollusca > Bivalvia > Pectinida > Pectinidae > Mizuhopecten > Mizuhopecten yessoensis. Next base: position 143,264 of record NW_018408652.1, read on the forward strand.
TTCTAGATCTGCCAGTCCAGTATGTCAGCTCTAGATCAGCAAGTCCAGTATGTCAGTCCTAGATCTGCCAGTCCAGTATGTCAGCCCTAGATCTGCCAGTCAAGTATGTCAGCTCTAGATCTTCCAGTCCAGTATGTCTGTTCTAGATCTGCCAGTCCAATATGCATGTTCTAGAACTGCTAGTCCAGTATGTTAGCTCTAGATCTGGCTGTCCAGTATGCCAGCTCTGGATCTGCAAGGCCAGTATGTCAGCTCTGGATCTGCCAGTCCAGTATGTCAGCTCTAGATCTTTCTAGATCTGGCAGTCCAGTATGTCAGCTCTATATCTGCCAGTCCAGTATGTCAGCCCTGGATCTGGCAGTCCAGTATGTCAGCTCTGGATCTGCCAGTCCATTATGTAAGCTCTGGATCTGCCAGTCCAGTATGTAAGCTCTGGATCTGCCAGTCCAGTATGTAAGCTCTGGATCTGCCAGTCCAGTATGTAAGCTCTAGATCTGCCAGTCCAGTATGTCAGCTCTGGATCTGCCAGTCCAGTATGTAAGCTCTAGATCTGCCAGTCCAGTATGTCAGCTCTATATCTGCCAGTCCCGTATGTCTGTTCTAGATATGCCAGTCCAGTATGTCGGCTCTAGATCTGCGAGTCCAGTATGTCAGCTCTGGATCTGCCAGTCCAGTATGTCTGTCCTAGATCTGCCAGTTCAGTATGTCTGTTCTAGATCTGCTAGTCCAGTATGTCTGTTCTAGATCTGCCAGTCAAGTATGTATAATCTATATCTACAAGTCCAGTATGTCAGCCCTAGATCTGCCAGTCCAGTATGGCAGTTCTAGATCTGCCAGTCCAGTATGTCTGTTCTGGATCTGCCAGTCAAGTATGTATGATCTAGATCTACCAGTCGAGTATGTCAGCTCTAGATCTGCCAGTCCAGTATGTCAGCCCTGGATCTGGCAGTCCAGTATGTCAGCTCTTGATCTGCCAGTCCAGTATGTCAGCTCTAGATCTGGCAGTCCAGTATGCCAGCTCTGGATCTGCAAGGCCAGTATGTCAGCTCTGTATCTGCCAGTCCAGTATGTCAGCTCTAGATCTGGCAGTCCAGTATGTCAGCTCTATATCTGCCAGTCCAGTATGTCAGCCCTGGATCTGGCAGTCCAGTATGTCAGCTCTTGATCTGCCAGTCCAGTATGTCAGCTCTAGATCTTCCAGTTCAGTATGTCTATTCTAAATCTGCCAGTCCAGTATGTCAGCTCTACCCCTGCCAGTTCACTATGTCTGTTCTAAATCTGCCAGTCCAGTATGTCTGTTCTAGATCTGCTAGTCCAGTATGTCAGCTCTGGATCTGCCAGTCCATTATGTAAGCTCTGGATCTGCCAGTCCAGTATGTAAGCTCTGGATCTGCCAGTCCAGTATGTAAGCTCTGGATCTGCCAGTCCAGTATGTAAGCTCTAGATCTGCCAGTCCAGTATGTCAGCTCTACACCTGCCAGTTCACTATGTCTGATCTATATCTGCCAGTCCAGTATGTCTGTTCTAGATATGCCAGTCCAGTATGTCGGCTCTAGATCTGCCAGTCCAGTATGTCAGCTCTATATCTGCCAGTCCCGTATGTCTGTTCTAGATATGCCAGTCCAGTATGTCGGCTCTAGATCTGCCAGTCCAGTATGTCAGCTCTGGATCTGCCAGTCCATTATGTCAGCTCTGGATCTGCCAGTCCAGTATGTCTGTTCTAGATCTGCCAGTCAAGTATGTATGATCTATATCTACAAGTCCAGTATGTCAGCCCTAGATCTTCCAGTCCAGTATGGCAGTTCTAGATCTGCCAGTCCAGTATGTCTGTTCTAGATCTGCCAGTCCAGTCTGTCAGCTCTATATCTGCCAGTCCAGTATGTCAGCCCTGGATCTGGCAGTCCAGTATGTCAGCTCTTGATCTGCCAGTCCAGTATGTCAGCTCTAGATCTTCCAGTTCAGTATGTCTATTCTAAATCTGCCAGTCCAGTATGTCAGCTCTACACCTGCCAGTTCACTATGTCTGTTCTAAATCTGCCAGTCCAGTATGTCTGTTCTAGATCCGCCAGTTGAGTATGTCAGCTCTAGATCTGCCAGTCCAGTATGTCTGTTCTAGATCTGCCAGTCGAGTATGTCTGTTCTAGATCCGCCAGTCAAGTATGTCAGATCTAGATCTGCCAGTCCAGTATGTCTGTTCTAGATCTGCCAGTCCAGTATGTCAGCTCTACATCTGCCAGTCCAGTCTGTCAGTTCTAGATCTGCCAGTCCAGTATGTCAGTTCTAGATTTGCCAGTCCAGTATGAGCCAAATTTAGTACAAGCATGCATGCACATAATTTTCTGAGGAAACATATTTGTGTAAAAGGTTAATTTTCAGTTTTTTGTTGGAGTTTAATTTCAAATGTGCTATTTCAAGGTAACATTTCTTGGGTCTTTATATTTGAGGGGATTGGTTATCAAGTTTAAAGAAAGGGTTAACCTTGATCAATTTTCAAGGTCAAAAGGGTAAAATATGTCAAAAGATTTTAACAACCTTTTGTAAATAAGGAAGAGGCCTAGGTCCATGATATTTGGCAAGGAGCGACTTCTAGACTGAAGGGCTTTTACATGGTTTCAGTGAATGACCTTTACTTCAATAAATAAGACTATAACAATGGCTACCACAATTTATCTTTTTATCAAAGTTTTTATGGCTGATAGCTTTTTTTGTGAGGACCTCAGTGATTTGATTTATATTAAATGAAAAATACACCTACAACCAATTACGATTAAATGATGGATTTTATTTGATTCAGAGGGGTTTTACTGGAGAGAAGCGAGCAGCCATATTTTTAGTAACCTAGTCAAAATTTTCAGGGGTGAAAGACATTTCTGTTTCAAGATATGTGATCACCTGACATTAATGATCAGGTTAAAATCCCAACAATATTCAAAATGAGCTATAATGTGTGAAATGAAAGAAACTCCTAAGCTGATAAAGTTATACATAAAACTTTCTTGAAATACATGCAACAATAACATACTTATCTCCCTTTGCTGTTGACCCTAAACATTTTTGCAATTTTTTCTTCCGTTTCTCTTCTTCCACCTTTTTAGTTATTTCTTTTTTTTCCTGAAACAAATTTAATATTGTGTAATATTGGTCTAAAGTGAGAGATGGGATCTACTCAAGTTCAGCACAATATTTCCCTTTTCCAGTATATGATATTCTATATCATTTTCTGTATTTTATTCTATTTCATATACAGTTTCCCTGTCTAAACCGGATGTCACCGGGACCAAACTATTTGTCTGGTTTACACAGGGTCGGCATGTCATTTTTTGAAGGTACAAAAATGTAGTGTTTTGCATACGATCTGTATACAAGTGTGTCAACATAAACAACAGAGAAATGAATCAATTGCAACGTTTAACTATTTAAAAAATATACAGAAAATGAAGGGTGACCCAACATTGGATAGCGCTAATTTAATTAGAATGTGTTTGCTTTAGATCGTAGAGAGAAATACCAGGACCAGAATGAACAGGTTGTTTTTACATGGATTACGATTCAATCATTTGTGGAACAACGCCGGTTTTCAGAATGAACAGGGTCCGGTTTGAACTACTATGATTATATAAGGAATATTGGGAATTTGACTTCCGGTTAGCGCCTGATAAGGCTTGCTCCTGTAGGCTTCTGGCAAATTTTGTATTTTTCACGAATATACTTATTTACCAACGCTGACATTTGCCATATCATTGTTGAAATAGTTCGAGATCATTTCTCGTCTATAATTAGAGTTTTTGAATTTGAAACTTTGTCATTATTTTGGTTTTAAATTTGTATATCAGAGGACAGAATTTCAGCCGCTGGGCGAGTTGTCTACATTTTTTGCTGTTGATGAGACGAAGTGATGTCTGTAATTTTTTTATATCATTTATACAGCAAAATTTTTGATGCAACCCGTTTCGACTTTCGCGAACGCACACTTGTCCAGGTGTTTTCTGAATTTCTAGTCAGTTAATATAACATATACCATTTTTAGTTAAGTATATTTGTATATTTAAACATTCTTTTCACATTTGACTTACATAGTAGTGATACGTAAACTTTAATAATCATTTGTGGTCAAATATTATCTGGGCTTGGATAGACGCCATCTTTGTTTTACCGTCGATTTTTGCCCCATATATCTGACCCGTCTCTGTATCCTCTCTCAGCTTTTGATCATTCTTGCTAATATAAACGGGATCATCTGCATGTGAAACATTACTGTATTTTTTCTGGAAAGTTAATATATCAATACAATTTTAAGAAATCTTTTTTGTGCCTTGTCAAATTTTGATCTGTTAGAGACATCTCGTCACAAATTTGTCATCTCGCGTTAACTTAAGAGGCACCAATGTGGGACCACTGGCAGGCCTGTAGCATAAATGTAAATATTTAATAGCACTTAAGATTAATATCAGTATTATTTTTTGATTCAATGATTCTTGATAACAATTCAAAATAGTAATACTCTAAAATCTGACTTTACTTTCTGATGCTATTTGTAATAATTTTCTGATGTCATTTGTAGTACTTTTCTGATGTCATTTGTAGTACTTTTCTGATGTCATTTGTAGTACTTTTCTGATGCCATTTGTAGTAATTTTCTATTGTCATTTGTAGTACTTTTCTGATGCCATTTGTAGTACTTTTCTGATGCCTTTTGTAGTAATTTTCTGATGCCATTTGTAGTACTTTTCTGATGCCTTTTGTAGTAATTTTCTGATGCCATTTGTAGTACTTTTCTGATGCCATTTGTAGTAATTTTCTGATGCCATTTGTAGTACTTTTCTGATGCCTTTTGTAGTAATTTTCTGATGCCATTTGTAGTACTTTTCTGATGCCTTTTGTAGTAATTTTACCTTAAAGAAAAGTCCATGTGAGGCCCCTTCCAGAATCAGAATCAGAAATTTGGTAGATATGTTCTAGACGCTTTGTACTGCTGCACTACTGTTTTTGTACATGCCACAGAAGAGGCATCAGTGGCGGTTGATATCACATTCTCTTACCCGGGACAGGTGTATCTGCACTTTTACCGGTGTGAGCTTTCCTTGTCTCACCCTAGGGTTGAGACGGGGGGATTCCCCTTTTCATAACAATGGCATGACGTCACTTCAACAATACAATGACGTCAGGTCAACTATCCATCAACGTCACGTCAACCCTGAATTTAGCATGTAACGTTATCGTTACATTGTGTATATGATACACAATGGGAGAACAGGGGTAAGAGAAAAAGAATCGTTCACCCCCTTGTGGGTGAGATAGGGGAATCTCAACCCTTGGGAAAAGATTCTTAAGTTGCCACCAAACACTCGGCAAAGCCTCATATTTGGCAACTTAAGAATCTTCCCCCTCGGGTTGAGATTCTCCTATCTAACCCCCAAGAGGGTGAAAGATTCTATTATTCATATATGTTTAAGTATAGTAGATCTGTTCTCCATTTAGACCAGTGAGTTATGATATTACTACACATCTTTTAGAGGATTTTTAGGAATCAAATTCGAAAAAAAATTGCACACAAGACGTGGGACACGGGCAGGAAAGGGTGCTGTTAGGCGATTACCAAGTGTTATCGGAGTTAAATCAAATGGTACCAGTGGTTGTACCCACTTGGGCCATGAACACTGTATATCTCATCCATTTGGTCACCACAAATGGTCTGTCTGCATGCCTCACACTTTCTTGCAGGGCCACACTGCACTTAAAGAAGTATCAGGCATCAACACTATTGTGCATTCTCGTAATGATACTTTCACACGGATTCCGACATCATCAGTATAGAACGAGAATTTACATGTCATCAAGCCAACAACAGCTGGTCACAGTAAGTCAGTTATTCGTCTGAATTTAGTGTCCTTAAATTGTTGCTCGGTGAAGAATAAGTCATTGTCCATCGGGGATTTTGTAACATCTCAGGACATTGACATTATTGCATTGACAGAAACCTGGTTAGGTTCAGATATCGATGACCAGGTACTAGCTGAGCTAATACCAACAGGCTATGGATTCCTCCACAATGCTAGACTCGGCAACCATGGTGGTGGGGTGGCAGTTCTGTTTAAGAAAGGCCCAAGTGTGAGACATCTCTCTTCCAGCCATGATGATGTATACACACACGTTGAGAACAAGACTTGTTCTGTCATAGCTGGTGATAAACAATTTAGATTGTGTATCTTTTACAGGTCTCCTCCATCTGAACAGAATGCTTTCCGAAATACAGTGTTTTTTTGATGAGTGGTCTACCTTTTTAGACCACCAAGTTGTTGTACCACAAGAGATTAATATCACGGGTGACCTAAATTTCCACTAAGACGATCTATCTAATGTTGATGCTCACCAGTTATCTGGGCTACTAGATTCCAGGGGTCTGATTCAGCATGTGACAGAAGTTACACACACCCATAGCCACACACTGGACGTGGTCATAATGAGGGAAGATAACTCAGTCATTCTTGGAGCAATTTCAGTGATTGATCCATGTCTAAGTGATGTAAAGGGGAACCAATCTGGTGATCATCTTGCTGTCTACGCAACACTAAATTGTAGTAAGCCAGATCATGCAAAGAAAGAGGTGAGCTTCCGGAAATTCCGCGAAATTTCATACACATCTGGTATAGAAGCCCTTATAAAGAAACACGCACCTCTGCAGACTAATTATAAGGTGATAACTGTGAGACAGAATGCCCCGTAGTATAATTAAAATCTCCGCGTAGAAAAACAGAACCGCAGAAAAAAAGCAGAGAGACATGGGCAACGGACCAAATTAACCTTTCACCAACAGATTTTTAGGGAACAATGTCGGCTAGTTGGTTCACTCCTCACTCATTCAAAGAAGGCTTATTATTCGGAAAGAATCGAAGGATGTTGTAAGGGTCATAGACAGCTTTTTAGACTCGCCAAAAACCTAATGGGACAGAAAGGTGAAATTATCCTACCAAGCTGTAATTCTGAAAAAGACGCGTCAAACAAGTTCAGTGATTACTTTCTGAATAAAATCAGCTCGATCAGGGAAAATAGGGCCGAAGTGAACTCTACTGCTGACAATGATATCTCTGTCATGACTGCTGACATTGAATTTGATGGGGAACCATTGACAAAGCTCTCACAAACAACCCAGGACGAGTTGCACAATATTATCATGACCTCGCAATCAAAAACCTGTGAGCTTGATCCACTGCCTACAGACCTATTAAAGCAATGTCTTAATGCACTGCATGCTTCCTTTGATGACCTCAATCATGAACAAATCATTGGCTGAGTCAAAGGTTCCATTGTGTTTCAAGCAGGCACATGTTAGACCATTGTTGAAGAAGCCTGGAATGGACAAGGAGGAGTTGAAGTACTACCGCCTAGTATCAAATCTGCCTTTTCTGTCTAAGATCTTGGAGAAGGTTGTGTCCCGGCGTTTAGAGCTTCTACATGCAAACAGTCTCCATGACAACATGGAATTGGCCTACCGCATGGGACACTCTTCTGAGATGGCCCTCCTATGTGTACATAATGACATAGCTTCTGCATTGGATAACAAGTGCAGAGCAGTGCTTGTCATGCTACCCTTGTAAGTTGCATTTGACGTCATCGACCATATGGCATACTTTATAAACGTCTGGAGTACTCCTATGGAGTGACAGATACTGTACTATGCTGGATACAGTCTCATCTGAGTAAACGACGACAGTGTGTTGCCATCGGACCTACCACCTCACATGACAAAGTACTAGATTTGGGTTGGTGTTAGGACCATGAAAATATTGCATGTACTCTGAACCAATTGGAGAGATTTGTCGTCGCCATAGCCTTCGCTATCATTGCTATGCTGATGACACACTAATTTACATGGTCATCAAACAACAGGACAGTTGGGATACAATTTCAGAAAATCTGGAAGCTTGTCTGATAGATATCAGTACCTGGATGAATGCCAACATGCTAAAGCTTAATCAGGAAAATACAGAACTAATCGTCTTTACCTGAAAGTGTCAGCAAACAATGGCTCTCCAGCTCAAGCTCGGTACCAGAACTATTAGGACTGTCCCAGTTGTTAAAAACCTAGGGGTATACTTTGATAGTTTACTGAACATGGAGAAACAAGTGAACGCTATTGCCAAATCCTGTTACTACCTGATCAGGAACATCGGCTGTATTCGCCAGTTTATAACTGCAGATGCATGCAAAATTTTGGTGCATTCTCGGTTGGATTATGGTAACGCCCTGCTCTGTGGCATATCTGACAAACTAACTAGTCATCTGCAGAGGGTCCAGAACACTGCAGCACGGCTGGTTATTCGTACTCGAAAGAGAAAGCACATCACACCCGTGCTATATTCATTGCACTCGTTACCAGTACGATACAGGTCGCAGTACACATACAAGGCACTGAATGGAACAGCTCCCCAATACCTACAGGAGCTTGGTACCCTGTATCAGCCGTCATGATCACTGCGATCGGAGTCAGAATCATTGTTGTGTGTCCCAAAATCTCGTACTGTGACCTATGGAAACTGGTGCTTTGGGAGGGTTTCCGCCACATTGTGGAATAGCTTACCATCTGCTATTAGAAGTCAAATACCCTGGCCAAATTCAAGACGGACATCAAAACTCACCTCTACACGTCTGCATTTTAAGCTCATTGCAAAGACGTCATGTAAATACCACCCTTTATTTGTTCATTTATGTGCATATTGCGATGATTATCTGCTTGCTTAAATGTATAAATGTGATTGTAAGCCTTTGTTTTTGTTTCATAAATATAACTTATACCATTAACAATATGTTGTAAAGCGCTTTAGAGTAATTTTATAAATTATATAGGGTGCTATATAAATGTATATAGATGCCGGGACCACAAATTGCAGCCGGTTTAGACAGGGATCCGAATTAGACACCAGGGGCCGGTTTAGACAGGTTATACTGTATTTATATATAAATCTAAACTAAGCATTTTATTGATTTTTATTAATTTTTGATAGAAACACTGTGTATAAGACATTCAGGTTTTCAAATGATTGTCGTTTTAAAAGAGAAATTAAACAGAAACACATTTCTGTGACACTTAAGGTCAGGTTACTGTAAAAAGTATTATATAGTAAATCAAAAGAATGATATAATCTCACTGGATTTATTACCTCACGCTTTTTCATGATATACTGGATAGAGGCCTCAACATCCCCATTGGTTAACCTAAGTGCTAATCGACCATCTCTCTCCTGGAAACCCATATGTATCACTGAAAAAACAAAACAAAACAAAATTACACTCCATTATGTAAAACAATTAAGTCAGAATTAAGCCCTTGTAACAAATAACATGGCAGATGTACAATGATTGATGAGGACTATCTGGCCCGTGTTATTGTTGGTACAGTTACAAACAAGATGGCAGATGTATACATTGATTGATGAGGACTATCTGGCCCGTGTTATTGTTGGTACAGTAACAAACAAGATTGCAGATGTATACATTGATTGATGAGGACTATATATCTGGCCCGTGTTATTGTTGGTACAGTAGTATTTATAACAGTTTCAATAATTGTAAGCGACTCTCTAATAATGTTAGTAAGATATTTTCTCACTATTGGTCGATAACAGTAATTGATCTCGCGCCCCACATAGTGACACATGCAGTCTTGTTGGGGATTCCCAAATGCTATTTTCTGACGTAAACACTGAATGGGTTGCACTGACGAAGTGTGCAATTCGTAGCTATATGAAATTATATGTGTAAACAAATGCAATCCTGTGGATAAAAACCGTTTAAAGATTTCATTATTTACCGTTGTAATAAATGTGCAAAATCGCATTATTTTTGTGTTGTTACATGATGATTCAAAGCTAAGTCACGCTGGCTACAAAACTTTCAAAATCAAATCTATATAAGTGGACAAAGAAATGAATCCTCGATGAAGTTGTTTTCCAGAGACTGCTTATCATTCAGAAACAGACATTTAACTCCACACACTCCTATGTAGAGAATGAAAACACGACACGCAATACAATTGATGTTGTGGTTCAACATCATCAATTACCAAGTTCAAGAAGCGTGACCGTATCCCATTTCTTGAATGGAGTGTAAGTTACATTAATCCTTCTGTGGAATAAACTTCCTTCAAAAGTGTGATTTTAAAAGGATAAGGTAGAATGAAAACTGTTTTGTTTGGACTACAAGTTTTCTAGAAATCACATTTCAAATGGTAAACACTGTTTATGATATAAAAAATATATGAAATTGACTGTTTGTTCTGTTGCTATAATACCAAAGAAAATGAATGTATACGCTGTTTCAAGAATGTAATTCATCAGGCTGGCAAAATAGATTTTTGTGTTAATGCTTTTCTGGAAACGTTGCAGAAGAAAAAAAAAATCTATCTTGTTTATGTTGTTTATGGATAACAACAACTGTTCTCACACAAATTGAATAATCTGCAAGATAGATATGGTGTAGGAGCTTGGAACAGCTCACCTTGGTTCTAAGTAATGATCAAAGTCCCTGAGACAGTCATGGTGCTAACAATTGAATGGTGGTGGTGGTGGCAATGGTGGTGGGGCTCATCTGTCTCTATGCTATGGAAGCAAGTCCCAAGGGTCAGGGCCAAGGCCAGATCCCCAGGTCAATCCTTGGCCCTGGAACTGTACAGCCAATTCTGGTAGCATGGATGCATTCATCTCTTCATGTCTACTAATTTCACCATGATTGGCCCTGACGTTTAGCCCTAAGAGGACCATACCCTTCTTTCATAAAGGATGAGTGTCTATTTTGGCCATCTGCTGGCTTTCACTGATAATATATTTTTGTATAAATCATGCATTAGTCAGATATCTAATAACAAGAGGCCCAAAGGGCCTGTATCACTCACCTGGATATCTAAGCAATCATGGCAAAATATTCTTCAAATAAGATCCAAGGGAATAATTGCCAGACCCCAAGGCCAATTCTTCTAGCATATCTGTATTAGATTTTTCATGCCCAGCAATTTCATGTATGGTTATGGGGTGGGGATCTCAACTATTGCCAGGCTGTGACTGAGAAACTAGGTCCCTAGGGTTGTGGCCAGACCCCAGGATCAATTCTAATACCATGACTGCATTTGTCTCTTTTTGACCAGCATTTGTATATATAGTTTTGGGGTGGGATCGAGGGATTTCAACCATTTTGAAGTTATGACCCAGGGGTTAAGTCTCCAAAGCCATCCTGGAAGCATATGTGCATTCATCTCCTTATACTCAGCAATTGTGTATATGGTTATAGGGTGGGGATCTCAACTGTTTCCAAGCTGTGACTAAGAAACTAGGTCCCTAGGGGTTCGGTCACACCCCAGGGTCTATTCTAATGTCATGACTGCATTCGTCTCTTTATATCCAGCATTTGTATATATAGTTTTGGGGTGGGGATCTCAACTGTTTTAAAGTTATGGCCCAGGGACCATGTCTCATAGGGTGGGGCCAGACACGTAGGGCCATCCTGGAAGCAAATGGGCATTCTTCTCTTTATACTCAGCAATTGTATATATGGTTATACGGTGGGGATTTCAACCATTTCCAAGTAATACACTTTTTTTGCCCCACCCTCTAGCCGGGGGGGTCAGCCCCCCTATTTGAACAATTTTGAATCCCTGCCTCCCATGAATGCTTCCGACCAAATATGATCGATATCCATGGCAATAAATGTTCTACAGAAGAAGTCTTTTATAGCAATATAGCCAAATTGACCCCTTTTGGCCCCGCCCCTCAGCCCTGGGGGGGNCAAATAACCTATTTTGGCTAGCGCCCCTCAGACCCACCATTTGTACAATTTTGAATCCCCACTACCCAGGGATGCTTCCAGTCAAATATGGTTGATATCCATCTTTTAGTTCAAGAGAAGAAGTAGCTTAAAGCAATATAGCAAAATTGCCCCCTTTTGGCCCCGCCCCTAAGCCCTCTGGGGGGTCAGACCCCACCATTTGTCCATTTTTGAATCCCCACCACCTAGGGATGCTTCCAATCAAATTTAGTTAAATTCCAATCAGTGGTTAAGAAGAAGAAGTCGTTTTAAGAAATTGTTGACAAACGGACGACGGTATGGCATAAGCTCACCTTGGTCCTTCGGACCTGGTGAGATAATAATAATAATAATTTGAGGTTCTTATATTCCGCTTTATCACAACCTATTTCATAGGTCCTCTCAAAGCAGTTCACAAATTATTATCCGTGGTTATAGGGCCTTTGCAACCAGCCAATATCTTTCTCAACTCCCTGGGGAGCATACAGCCGGTGCAGCCATTTCGGCACTCACAGCTAGCATTCTACAATTCTAGCACTGCCAAGCCACGTAGTCATTTACAGCTGAGTAGACTGGAACAAGCGGTGTAAAGTCTCTTGCTCAAAGATACAACACAGTGCCGTGCTGTGACTCGAACCCGCAACCCTTCGGTCACGAGCCCAGCGTCCTTCCACTAGCCTTAAGCAATGTACTGTTATGGGTGTGTTATCAGTATAGTCAGCGTCACATAGGTAAGTAAAATAATGCCTACATGTCCACTGGAATGGTCGATGGTCAGTATTCTTTACGTACCATTGGATAAGATATCCAACAAATTGTTTGTGTGGCTGTTGGTTTTTTTTCTTTCTTTTTTTTTCTTTTGTATTTCATTCATATGTAAATATCTGAAGCCAAGTCAAGTTTAAGTCCCTCACAACTAGTCCTAAAAAACATAATATATCTGTACTGAATTGCAAACATGTTTTGATTTTTGCTCAATTGCAAAATAGATTATTTCATGCTAAAAATTATTATTTGAATAAGAAATCTATACATCCCAGTATGCTGTTTTTATGGCAGAATTGTTACCTTGAGCAAGTTTGTCCTCATCTACATTTAACCGCTGTAGCTCTTCTTCAGCCTGAATAAGACAAAAACATTAAAACCACAAAATGTTTTAAAATGAAATTATGATTAAACAAGAAGCCCAGGGGCATATAAAAGTTTACTAATAATTTTATTTTTATAATACTTGAAACCTGTTGAATAACTTATAAGATGTATACATAAACAGTAGAAGAACCAGAGACCTAGGGGCCTTAATAGCTCACCTTATATTATCTTTTCAATATAAAACCTGTGGATGCTGTACAAGGTTATCAAAGAAGTGTAGGAAATACAAGCTGCAAGAAGGACTACCTAATCCTTTTGCATGGGTAAGACACCAAGAACATGAGTGTATTCTTCATGCCCAGCAATTTAGTACATAGTTATGTCCTGGGGATATCATCTTAACTGCTTCACTGTTAAGACCCAAGGAGGCAGTCTCAAAGGATAGTCCTGGACCACCAAGTCAATCCTCTTAGCATCACTTTTTTCTGCTCTTCATGCCTAGGAATTGTGTATTTGGTTATGGGGTTGGGTTCACATCACTCAATTCATACGGAGGTAAAGGCTTTTATTGATTAACCTATATTTCTTTTATTGGGCCCCCATCCCTCTGCCCCCTAGGGGCCACAGATTCCATTTATATAAAATTTGATCCCACTTGCCAAACGATCCTCTAAACCAAATAAAGTTTGAATCCTGAAAGCAGTCAAAAGATTTACCTCTATTTCCCCTGTTGCCCAAAAGTTAAGTAAAAATCCTTTTTAGGTAAAAAAGGAGAAAGATTTATAATCTTTTTCTTTATTTCCTTTACTGGCCCCAATCCCTCTGCCCCAAAGGGAGGCCACAACCTCATGAGTTTATACAAAATTGAGACCAGTCTTTCCCCATGGATGCTCCAAACCCCATTTGTTTAAAAGACCCTTCATTTGTTCAGAAGGAGAAAGATCTTCCTGTCTTTCCCCTATTTAACTTAGCCCCTCAGCCCTTTTTATAAAAAATTGAATCCCCGTTTGCCAAAGACGCTCCGGACAAAATTTTGTCAAATCCACTTCAGGCAAGGATCTAAACATAAGTTGAGAACTACTAGTATTATAAATAAAATTGAGTCCCATGGCCAGACAGTCATTACCAAAGGAACATTCATGAAACCAAAATATATTCCTAAATTTCTTCATAAGCAACAAATATGGGGTTAGGATTTCAACTATTTCCATGATTACATTACAATTACAGTTACGAAACCATGTTGTTTCAAGTTACCCAAGAGATTATTTACCTCAGTGACATCTCCTTATACAAAGGTAAAATTAACTGGATTATGCATCCCCTCTCCTTATACACGATATCTCGCAATCCCCTCTCCTTATACATGATATCTCGCAATCCCCTCTCCTTATATACACGATATCTCGCAATCCCCTCTCCTTATACACGATATCTCGCAATCCCCTCTGCTTATACACGATATCTCGCAATAAGTCATCTCTTTGGTTCAAGGACAAAAATACAAAGACAAAGAATGGGTTTTGTTGGGGATATACTTTCGTCTCATTACACCCAATGTCTTTTGTTACACAACACACTTGTAACAGCCAATCTCCTCAGATATAAGTTTACTGTAAATAGATATTGGGTGGGAATCTCTTCAATTTCCATGTTATTACTCAGGAGCTATGTCTCTAGGAGCAGAGAAAGACCCCGGGCCAGGTCTGGTGTTTTGGTGATGACCTCAATCATTTAGAGCTATGTCTCTAGGAGCAGAGAAAGACCCCGGGCCAGGTCTGGTGTTTTGGTGATGACCTCAATCATTTAGAGCTATGTCTCTAGGAGCAGAGAAAGACCCCGGGCCAGGTCTGGTGTTATGGTGATGACCTTAATCATTTAGAGTAGCACAGCTTTACACCTGAGATTTCTCTATTGCAGCCTCATCCCTCCGACTGTGTGGGTGTGAATCAAACCAGTTATACAAAATAGGATCATCTTGCTCTAGTGAAGAGTTAAACTAAAGATGGTTACAATCCATGCAGACATATAGAATGCAGGCTTTTCAAGCAAAAAGGCCCTGAATTCATATCTTAGGCCCACCCATATGCCTCAGGTGATGCATAAATTCATAAATTCAAAATATGATTATCTTGTCTCAATGATGTTTCAGACCACATAGCATAAAAATCTGTACTTTCGTTTGTGAGATGTAGGACATTGAAGACATAGCCCATTTGATGTCCTACCCATTTGGCTGCAATGGTTTGTAATACCTTATTTTATACAGAACATGAGAATCCTGTTATCATGATAGTGTTCAATTCATGCCCAGCAAACACATATATGATAAAATGATGGTGATTTTAACAGTTTCAAAGTTATTACCAAAGTCCTCAAGGGTGAATCATGAGTGTATAAAAAATAATTTTAATTTGTCTTTTTAAGCTCAGCAATCAAATGTGTGGTAATATGAAGAATGTTTATCTCAATCATGTCCATGTTATGACGTGTGACTAAGTATCTAGGGGCGGGGCTGGACCCTGGAATCAATACTGCAAGCTAATGTGTTTGGTTTGTGTTTTACGTCCTATTATCAATTCTGGTGCCAGGTTTATGGTACGTGGAGGGAAAATGGAATATCCAGAGAAAAATAGCTACCAGCTGCAGCCAGTACCTGGCGACTCCCACGTGGACCTCTAACCCATCACCCAGTGGTGGATGGCTAGTGGTTGTAGAAGGTCAGACGACTTGACCACCCAGCCACAGCATCCATGTGTATTGAGATCTTCAAAACTCAACAATTGTATTTGTTGTTATAGGGTGAGGATCTCTCCCATTTCTGTGTTAACCAAGGGTGTTATCAAAAGTAGACCTAAGGTCAATCCTGTTAGCATATCTCTTTTCATCCTTTCATGCCCAGAAATAGTATATCTTGTTTTAGAGAGAGAGTCTCAGTTGTTTCCTTGTTGTGATATATAGAGCCTAAGTCCTAAGGGCCTGGGAGGGGCAAGACTCCAGGGTCAAGTCTGATAATATGATTGTGATTTTATCTACAAGAAACTTCTTCTTAATGATCTATTGCTAGAGAAATTTTGCTATTTACTCTACTGCTATAGGAGAATTGTTACTATAAATTCTACTGTCAGAGGGGAATCATTGTTAATAACAGCTGCATTGTTATATTGGTTATTGCCTAAGCGATTCCTGAAATTTAATGTACAGCACCTTATTGAGCAATCTGCCAGCTTCTTCTGTCCTGTGTTGATGGAAGGCCACTATTCCCTGCAGTAGGTGTAACCTCATAAACAGTGCGAGCTCTGTCCCTGAACCTCCCTACAACAAAATGTTATCTTCTGATCATGGTAAGCTCTATCATTATACCACTCTTCAATACAATGTAACAGGAGGAACAACACGACCTCAGATACCCTTCAGTACAATAAGATACCAGTATAGAGTAGCAGACTGTGGCCATGGGTGATGTTTTAGTACAAATAATAACTCCTGTATAATTACATGTATCACTTCTTTTAAATAAGCACTTGAATTGACATATACATGATGAAATGGACTATGTAAGCATTACAATTCTCAAAGAAAGAAAAAAATCACTTGGTTTGGATTTTTTATTTGTTTGTGTTTTGCGTCCTTAATTAACGGCTATGGTTGTATCAGGTTTCGGTGGTGAGGAAAGCCGGAGTTCCCGGGGGAAAACCACCGAACTACGGTCAGAATCTGGCAACCGCCCCACTTAGGTCTCGAACCCGCAACCCAGTTGTGGAGGGCTAGTGGTACATGTAGCAGAATGTCAGACGCCTTAACCACTTGGCCACCGCGGCCCCACTTGGTTTGAAAGAAAAATTTGTCCATTTACAAATCTATGTCTACGCAACAAAAGCTACTTTTACTTGAAGTGTATTTTTGTGTAAAAATTGTAAAAATTGGACCAGATGAAGCAATGCTAAAATATGAGTATTTCTGTTATCGAGCAGGTGATATTCAACAAATTTAAGACGGGTTTGAAGAATTTTATTTTTATCTGTCATGGTCAAATTCTGAGTTTAATTTTTTTTGCACTTTTTTGCATTTTTTTGGTGTGGTAACCATGGTCTCCACAAGTCCAAAATCTGGGTAAAAAACTTCTAAAAAAGGAAATTCGTTTTTCTAAAAAATTGTATTTATAAGGTAGTTTATAAATATATATACATATTATGTTGGTGTGTTGTGCAGGATGAATCCACTAGCCATGTATTGTTTCTCAGACATGCCCTTTATTATAAAAAAAAACAGGCCATTTCTACTTTACACTGCTACCTAAGCTTGCAGGAAAAAATCTAACATACCTGAGGACTCAAGGTTTTCTTTAGGGGTACCACCGAAAAAGAATTTGAGTAATAATTTGCATTGAAGTAATGTATATTTACATTTGCGCTGAAACCCACTACATGAACATTACCAGCAGAAATGCATTTCATTTGAGTATGAAAGCAAAAACTCTTGTGACGTAACTTGTGGTTTACTTATGACGTCATAGATTAAACTTGTTCAATAAGAGTTATGTCGCTTTGCTCAAATAACTACGGTTAATTACTGGTGTCAATTTTATTTAAATTGGGCTGTTCCACCAATGTCGATTTAAAGGATGACGCATATATAAAAAAAAACAATTGTAAATATATGGATTGAACAGTGTTTTTTTAATTTTCATGCCGGTATGAACGCAATTCGGTTACGTCCATATTAAACATGAAGCCGGCTAATATTCCCTTTGGGGCCCCGCCCTTGCACCTGGGGTTGGGGTAGAAATCCCAATTTTATATTTTTATGCCATCTTCCTCCAAGATATACCTAAAAGTGTTAATTCCCTATATAAACTATTGTAAACTTTACCTTTTTAACCATAATCCCCATTTGGGCCCCACCCCTCCAGCCCCTGGGGCGGGCAGGATCTTATTTTCTCATATGATCTAATTGTCATCTGGCATCATAATCATTCCAACCAAGTTTGAATAATTTCCCGCTGAAAATGGACAAAATATACCCAAAAGTATTATTTCCCTGTATAAACTATAGTAAATTTTACCCCCTCCCCAAAGGAAAACAAATGGCCCGGGAATACTCTGAAATTTACTAGTTAAATAAAACCCCTGATGATCTTTCCATCCATGCAGAGAAATTGACTGTAGTACCTCTGAGGCTGGAGAAGAAGATTTTTGAAATATTGGTTAATTTTCGCTTTGAGGCCCCGCGGCCCCTGGGGTTGGAGCCAGGAATCCCGATTTTACAATTTGATACTATCTTTCTCCAAGGATGATTCTTACCAAGTAAAAATAATTTCCTACAGAAAATTCTCAAAATATACCCAAAAGTGTAATTTCCCTATATAAACTATAGTAAAATTTACCCCCTCCCCAAGGGAGAACGGATGGCCCTGAGTTACTGAAATTTACAATTTAAATAAAGCCCATGATGATCTTTCCATCCATGCAGAGAATACTCCACATAAAGGTAATAGGATTGTGTCGCCATTTCTCAGTAGAATTTCTTCAAATTTTGTAGTTATATTGCAGTAAAGAAAATTTTCTGCCACAAAAAAAATATAGGTTGTCAGAATTTTAAGGATTTTAAAAGGAAATTTATGTAAAAAGGAGTGAATTTTGAAGAAAAAAATGAAACGCACAATTTTTTGCAATATAATGTCAATAAAAATGATACTGACATAGATTAGTATGGCATTAATGTATATCAATTTCATAAATGCTGAAATTGTGTAAAATGAATAATCTATAAACAATTAAAAATTGACATTTTATAATAAAACCATATACACATAGTAATTGCATGGAAGAGTTATCGTTCTTGAAAATCTTCACAGTAGTGAAATAGGTAGCCAGTTTCCTGAAGTACAGAAAAATGGATACATGTGACTCATAGATTAAACAAGAGGCCCATGGGCCTTAACGGTCACCTGATATATTTATACAGAGAGTTGATTTTGTTTTTAACATGAACAGAAATATTATTCAAAGTGACAACAAGAGGCCCTAGAGGGCCTGATTCGCTCACCTGAATATTTAAGCAATCATAGCAAAATATTCTCATTAAAATATCATATTGCACTAAAAATATTTCCCTCACAAACTTTGTTGGCTCCATCTGTTGAAACTATCAGCAAAATATTATTATAAGATTCTATGCTTTTTTATTCTTCTTCAGAAGTTGCTTGACATATTTTTTCCTGTGACCTTGTAAGTAGGTCAATGTCATTTTCCTTCTCAAATTGGTTAGCTCTATTCCAAAAAGCTACCAGCCAAATCTTATGAATCCATTTCTTTTAGTTCTTAAGAACTAATCCTTTAAAATGTTGTTGACCTCTGTGACCTCTAAAGTAGGTTGAGGTCATTTTCATTCGCAAACTTTGGTGAGCTCTATCCCAGGAAGTCACCAGCCAAAAAATTATAATTTTATGCCTTTTAATTCTTCAGAAGAAGCAGTTTGAACCGTTTGACATATTTGAACGCTGTGACCTTGAAAATAAGTAAAGGTCATTTTCATTCGCAAACTTTGTTGGGGTCTTTCCCAGGAAGCTACAAGCCAAATATATAGGTTCTATACCTTTCAGTTCTTCATAAGAAGTCGTTTTAAGCATTAGACATATCTGACTCATGTGACCTTGAAAGAAGGTCAAGGTCATTTTCATCCTCAAACTTTGTCGGGTTCTATCCCAGGAAGCCATCAATCAAATATAAAGATTCTATACCGTTCAGTTCTTCAGAAGAAGTCGTTTGAAGCATTTGACATATTTGACACCTGTGACCTTGAAAGTACGTCAAACTAATTTTCATTCTTAAACTTTGTTGGGCTTTAACCAAGGAAGCCACCAGCCAAATATAAAGATTCTATACCTTTCAATTCTTCAGAAGAAGTCGTTTGAAGTGTTTGACAAATTTGACCCCTGTGACCTTGAAAGTAGGTCAAGGTCATTTTAGTTCTCAAACTTTGTCGGGCTCCTACCAACAAAGCTTTCAGCCAAATATCATGACTCTAGGCCTGTCCGTTCTTCAGAAGAAGTTGTTTAAAGGAAAAGTTGACGGACAAGGACGGACGGACGACGGACGGGTGACGGACGCCGCACCATGACATAAGCTCACTTGCCCTTTGGGCAGGTGAGCTAAAAAACAATAAAACCACCTTATTCAATATCTAGCATACAGATTTCAGACTAAAAAGTATTTGAAACTAGGTCCTCTGATTCTAAACAAGGAAAATGAAGAAATTTTAGCACACTGACTCCTTTGAGCCCCACCCTACAGCCCTTGGGGGTAGAGCTGGCTCAAAATTTTCAAAGTATCAAACTGTCAACTCAAGGTTATAATTCCAATCAAGTTATTAACATGTAATATTCAAAGTATCATTTGCCATTATAAACCATAATAAATTTTGCC
>NW_018408652.1:163659-172897 GCF_002113885.1 Mizuhopecten yessoensis
TTAAGACCCTTCCATCTATGAAGAGTATTTGATTCTACCATATCTGGGTCTTGAGAAGAAGATTTTTGAAATTTCAGTGTTTTGCCCAATCCCATCAGCCCCTGGGGGTTAGTTAGGGCTGATATGTGCATAATATCAAACTGCTACCTAATACTGATAATACTAACCCAAATTGAATTACTTCCAATGGAAATTAAACAAATATTGGTCCAAAATGTGATTTCCCTATATAAACTATAGTAAATTTTACCCCCTCCCCAGGGGGAAACGTGAGACCCCAGGGTCATGAAATTCACAATTTCGGTAAAGCACCTTAAGACCCTGCCATCTATGAAGAGTGTTTGATTCTACCATATCTGGGTCTTGAGAAGAAGATTTTTGAAATTTCAGTCAATTCAACCCTTTTTTGCCCCACCCATCAGCCCCTGGGGGTGTGGAACTAAACCGGCACTATTTTTGTTGACCTTTGTCCATGGAAGGTCCCTGCAAAATTTCATTGAAATTGGTTCAGGGGTTTTGGAGAAGAAGTCGAAAATGTAAATTGTTTACGGACTGACGACGACGGACAAAAGGCGATCGCAATAGGTCACTTGAGACTTTGTCTCAGGTGACCTAAAAACAACTGAATTAATGCCTGGATTGCTTTGAAATACTTCAATATTGAAAGAACACACTGTTCTGTCAATAATAAACATACAATATTCATCAGTTTAATATTAAACATTAGAATATGCGGAAATTGTGACACTGTCTCCCTACATTGGATTTTCAACTAGGCATGTACTTCCTATTTCCGTTTAGCAATACACTCCTATGACCTTAAAGGGATATCACGTGAAGAGCCATATTTGTTTTAATGAATGTATGTATTGTATGTATGCACTTCCACTTATGTTAACTCGCTATCCTCATATTCATAGTCCGTTCCAAATGTCCAGTTTGACCACTTGAATTGTTCGGGAAAGCCCTGCTAAAAATAGCGCCGATAACGTCACCTGACTAGGCAGTAAACACGAGCGGTCTGGGCGAGATGAAACGGTTTCCAAAGGGGCCCCCAGAGAGGGGCGTCAGGCAACTGCAACTTCTTACCGCACTATGAAACCAAGTAATATGATTTCTAAATCCGTATTAAAACTTATTGAACGGTAGTTATATTCATCATCAGAAGTTAATTGCACACTTGCCAAAATCCAGAATTTATTTAGGTTTAAACATATTTGTTGCCAATAAAATTGAACAAGGGATGGGGCACACGTTTTTACAATTTATCACAGCCTTCTCCCGTCATACATTTACAATTAAATGTCAATTATGATAATAGGCATAAACAGAAAGTAAATATATATAAATATATTGAACTTAGTACCGGAATGTGACATCTGTACGGGGCTTTCCCGAACACCTTTCTTCAACCATGGGACAAACCTTTCTATAAAAAGGAATATTCACGAGACGAATATCCCTTTTCAAATGTTTTCATAAAGTGCATATATGCAATGACAAACTACACGCGTATAAAAAAGAGAAACGTTTGTGATTTTTTTTATTACATTGTACAACTCAATATCTTTCGCCATTTTTTTTTTCTTTACCATGCATAAAAATGTTTGTCTCCATACGTTAACACTTAGTAAGTCATATTAGCCATCACACACAGTAAACTGTATGGCAAAACAACTACGTGTACATGTAGAATATGTGTCAGATATAGGACGTGTTGAGCTACTTGATAATCATATTTTTTCAATACTTTCATAGATTAAAGCATTCTTGTCAATGGACCCTTTTTCATGTTGAGCCAACTTTTCTTTAATCATTTCATTATTGTCCGAAACAGAAGCCGTAGTTATCGGCAGCATGCATCATTTTTACAACGTAAACAAATGTGTCTTCCCCTGTTTTCAATACATATTCCGATTCTATCTGAAGTCGAAAATTAATTCTTTATAGAGAAAAGGTTGTTACATGATCATACATTCTAAGTCAACAACATATGAAAACATGAACTGTTGAATTATTACGATTTTTAAAAAAATGTTACGCAATCCTATTTACTAGAAGTAGGTTCTCCTTCCTCAGTTATTCATCCTGGCCCATCATTTTGACATTTTTAATCTAGCTGCAATAATGTTTTATTTTTTATATATATATATTGCGTCGTTGCGCCAGAGGAAGCCGGCTATTCATATTAGTACTAATTTAAATCTTGTATGTAAAAACAAACAAAAAATCGTTTGATTCAGCACTATAATTAAATCATACCATTTTACTGAACCCGGTAATATTATAAATTATGTAAATCTAAAAGCGCACGTATCTCATTTGACCCCATCATGAGTACCGACAGAGATAGAATACGCTGTGCCTATCACAACAGTTAACCCTTGGAGGGCCTCATGACAAAATCAAACTAACCAGTCACTTAACCCTTCCTTTCGCATAAACCACTGTATAATTATAGAAACACAAAGTAAACTCTCTCCGATACTTGACCATTGACATATTAAACTAAGTTCATCTGTGTTCAAACTCAGACAAAGATACTAGCGAGTATGATAGTTTTAGATATTTATTCATAACATAAACAGCACTAGCATTTCTGTCCATTCAATTTCAGCTTAACCGACTATCCGGAAGAATAAATGCACCGTACGAACGGCAGTTTTTTTCTCCTTGGAATACTTCCCACCTGTAAAAATGATTCCGAAAGCTACTGCTTGCGCTTTCTTTTGACCTTTTGGCAACTTTTCGCTTCGTAGCTGACACGATACAACACTTACTTCACACGGCCAGTCATTTTGTTAACAAAGAAATGGTGTGCAATGCGCATGCTCTAGTAGAGGGAATTCCCTGAACAAATCGTTGGTCAGACAGGTAGAAATACCAATGATTATCTTAGATTTAATCATTTTTATGAATCTATTTCAGCCAAATCCGATCGTTATTTTCCATAAGGAGTCTCACTTGATATGTTTATGTAGTATTTGAAAAAAAGACACAAAAAATAGTTACTTCAGCGGGATGCCCCTTTAAAGCCATTTTGGTCTCTGTGGAGTAAAACATATAGAACATAGATAGAGTAGAACATATTTTTCTGTTATTTGCTTTATACAAGTATTGAAGTTCCTACACTTTTAAGGGCATAATGAAGAGACCAAGGGACATGAAATCAACAATATTTGTCTAGTTCACTATAATTACTCATACCTCAATAATCACACATCTATGATAACTTATCATTGGACACCACCATAATGAAAGCTCTCTGACTGAAAAGCATGTTCAGCTCATCAGAGGTTGATCCCATCCCCTATAGGGGAGGGCTCTCAGGATTCTAATTTTCATATTATCAAACTGGAATCCAATGGCAATATTTCAATATACAATATAGCTTTCTAATCAACCCTTGAAATACTAACACTTTGTCTGGACTACCAGCTGATCAACCCAACCAAGTCTCTGATTAATCAGTCCCTTAGAACTTGAGTTTAAGTTTGAAAGAAGTTTTCAAAATGACAGCCATGGGGACCATATTTGATTTCTAATATACCTGAAAAATATTAACCCTTTCTCCAGGATGATTCATTAACATTCCATTCAATTATCAATGAAATCTCGTAAAAAATATTTCAGTTTCAATTGTAAATTTGTAAAATATTTACACCTGGTGGATGAAGCACCATCTTGTAACTTGACTTACTTGGCCCTTTGGACCAGCAGCACCATCTCATAACTTAGCTTACTGGGCCCTGTGGACCAGCAGCACCATCTCATAACTTAGCTTACTTGGCCCTTTGGACCAGCAGCACCATCTTGTAACTTAGCTTACTGGGCCCTTTGGACCAGCAGCACCATCTCATAACTAAGCTTACTGGGCCCTTTGGACCAGCAGCACCATCCCATAACTTAGCTTACTGGGCCCTATGATCTCATAACTTAGCTGACTGGGCCCTTTGGACTAGCAGCACCATCTCATAACTAAGCTTACTGGGCCCTTTGGACCAGCAGCACCATCTTGTAACTTAGCTTACTGGGCCCTTTGGACCAGCAGCATCATCTCATAACTTAGCTGACTGGGCCCTTTGGACCAGCAGCACCATCCCATAACTTAGCTTACTGGGCCCTTTGGACCAGCAGCACCATCTCATAACTTAGCTGACTGGGCCCTTTGGACCAGCAGCACCATCTCATAACTTAGCTTACTGGGCCCTTTGGACCAGCAGCACCATCTCATAACTTAGCTGACTGGGCCCTTTGGACCAGCAGCACCATCTCATAACTAAGCTTACTGGGCCCTTTGGACCAGCAGCGCCATATCATAACTTAGCTGACTGGGCCCTTTGGACCAGCAGCACAATCTCATAACTTAGTTTACTGGGCCCTTTGGACCAACAGCACAATCTCATAACTTAGCTGACTGGGCCCTTAGGACCAGCAGCACCACCTCATAACTTAGCTGACTGGGTCCTTTGGACCAGCAGCACCATCCCATAACTTAGCTTACTTGGCCCTTTGGACTAGCAGCACCATCTCATAACTTAGCTTACTTGGCCCTTTGGACCAGGTTTTTTTATCAAAAACATTTCCTTAAATCTCAAACTCAAACCTTATTTTTGAACTTAGCTGAGATTTACCGCCAAATGAGTATCACAAAGTTGGTAAAACTTACGCTCGGCTTGTTAAACTCAAGCTCAGCTCAGCTTGCCGACGTAAACTTCCGCTTGACTCTTCACATAAAAAGGAGCAAATTTCTCGTATCAGGACTGTGAAGTTTTTTCGTTTATTGTTGCACCTGTCATCTGTCAAATCACATGTTCACACCCAAATAATTTAAATTTAATATCAATATACCAAAAAGGGGTACAATCTTCGTAACAGTTTTTTATAAGTACAATCATACTGTTTGAAACTAAATGTATCTACTTCACTCAAAATAAAATAGAACATGCTATGAATATGTGCATGTGATTGATTCCTTTGTCTGTCAGGTTTCAAGGTCAAAGACATCCCCCCCNAGAAAAAACAAGAGGCCCAATGGGCCTGCATCGCTCACCTGGTATTAATCTCACACTTGTAATCTTAAATATGGACTAAAATACAGCTACAGGCAGAATATCAGTATTTGATTCAAAAGAACCAATTAAAAGATTTAAACATATGACGCCTGTGACCTTGAATGTCAAACAAGAACATTAGGTTGAAAGTGGGTCAAGGTCATTCATTTGAACACACTTGGTAGTCCTTCATCCCAGATACTACAGGTCCAATATCAGTACCCTGGGCCTATCAGTTATTCAGAAGAAGGCGTCTGAAGATTTTAAGACATTTGACCCCTGTGACTTTGAGAGTTGGTCAAGGTCATTCACTTGGACAAACTTCGCAGTCCTTCGTCACAGCATGCTCAAGGCCCAATACCCCGGCTAAGTTGGTTAATGAGAAGAAGTCATTTAAAGATTTTAAGACATTTGACCCCTGTGACCTTGAAAGTGAGTCAAGGTCATTCATTTGAATAAACTTGGTAGCCCTTCATCCCAGTATGCTACAGGCTCAATATCAGTACCCCTGGCCAATTAGTTATTGAGAAGAAGTTGTTTGAAGATTTTACGACATTTGACCCCTGTGACCTTGAAAGTGGGTCAAGGTCATTCATTTGAACAAACTTGGTAGTTCTTCATCCCAGCATGCTACAGGCCCAACATCAGTACCCTGGGCTTTTTTGGTTATTGAGAACAAGTCAATTGAAAATTTTAACATATTTGACCCCTGTGACCTTGAAAGTGGGTCAAGGTAATTCATTTGAACAAATTTGGTAGTTCTTCATCCCAGCATGCTACAGGCCCAATATCAGTACCCTGGGCCTTTTTGGTTATTGAGAACAAGTCAATTGAAGATTTTAACATATTTGACCCCTGTGACCTTGAAAGTGGGTCAAGGTCATTCATTTTAACAAACTTGGTAGTTCTTCATCCCAGCAGGCTACTGGCTAAATATCATCAGCCTGGGCCTCTTGGTCATTACCAATTACCTGAAATCAGATGCGGATGGCAGGGAGGTGTCTTGGGCTCTTACCTCTTTGGGTGCAAAGGGTACTTTGTTGTGCGAAATTAATTCTATCCATCACTTCTTTTGGACTGGAGTTTTGCATACATATTTGTAATAACACTACTTTTTCATACTATGAAAATTTTAGGTATACAAGAATAATAAGAACGAAAAATCCTGTATTTTACATTAAAATTTTCACAAAATGTTGATTATCCTCACATTCTGGATGATAAATATATTATTTCCGCATCACATAAAAGAAGATGTTCATTCCTAAGTATAATGTTGCAGTCATTCAGTCTTCAGTCTTCAGTCTTCCAATTAGACGAAGATCTTGAGAAATTATATTACAAGGTATTTCCATTGTTTTGTTTTTTTCTGAATAAAATCTTTACTGAGATTTGTAAATTATGGAAACATACTACTGATAATACACAGAATTGTATGGCAACGCATTCAAATATCTGTTCTTTAACCAAAAGATTGGCTAAATTGTAACATCATCTCCGAGCGTGACGTAATGCCAGTCTGACCTGACACAAATAAATTATGAAATTTCACGCCAAGTGATGATTTGCTTAATGTTGGCTTACAAAAAGTAAAAAAACTTTGTTTTTTATTTATAGTCATTTTGTTGGAAACTTTAACTATAATGCGTAATTATTTATATTTCAAATCGCACTCGAGCCCTACCGTATTCGGACCAAAGACATCTCATTTCACGGCTTGTTCAAAGGACTGTATTTTCAACAAATGGCAAATTAATTTCCAAAAACATGGATGACCTGAACATTTGCCCAGTAAAGAATGTTTGTATTCCAAACAATTTGGATGAATTTTGAAAATTATATATAGTCACATGTTTTTTTCATGACAATTGTTCGCCAAATTCAACAGTAATATAAGCCTGCCATTTTATTGTAAACAGCTTTGTTTCTGAACTTGAGTTCAAACTTAAATTCGCTTTTGGGCAGTCTCTGCCTTTTGGCCTCAGCTTAGGTTGTTGAGCTGAGTGTTTAGTTTGTGATAAAGAATTACGGATGCTGAGCTTGAGTTCGGACTTAAATCTTAGCTTTGGGCAGCCTCAAGTACGTTTGTGATACTGAAGCCTGGTAACCTAGTCAAAAATACCTCACTTCCCCTTAGTTCCTAGCCTTGATCAAGATTTCCTGTAAAGTCTCCCTGCTGAAACCTACCTTAACTGCCAATAGTCTCTCCATGTTGTTACCATAGGTCCTCTGGAAACAATCCTCACTGGCAAGAAGCCGTATGTCTGACAAACAAAATATCAAAAAATGACATACCTCTGTAGGGAAATAATGTTAACGGAACAGGTCAGGTAACAGATCACCAGCTAAGCACAGAAATGTCCACACATGGTGATTTGTACCATGTGATCACCATTAATTAAGTTTCAGTTCAGTTCACTGAAAGCTTCTAAAAGGCCCTAGCACACATCTAAAGAGCCCCAACACACATCTAAAGGGCCCCAGCACACATCTAAAGGGTAAAACAAACATTTAAAGAGCCTTAACACACATCTAAAGGGCCTCAGCACACATCTAAAGAGCCCCAACACACCTCGAAAGGGCCCCAACACACATTTAAAGGGTCAAACACACATTTAAAGGGCCAAACACACATCTAAAGGACCAAACAACTATCTTAAAGGGCCAAACACACATCTACAGGGCCAAACACACATTTAAAGGGCCAAACACACATCCAAAGGACCAAACACACATCTTAAGGGCCAAACACACATTAAAAGGGCAAAACAAACATCTAAAGGGCTCCATCACACATCTGAAGGCCTCGACACACATCTAAAAGGACCCAGCACACATCTTAAAGGTCAAACACACATCTAAAAGGCCAAACACACATCTAAAGGGCCAAACACACATCTAAAGGGCCCCAGCACACATCTAAAGGGCCCCAACACACATCGAAAGGGCCCCAACACACATTTAAAGGGCCAAACACACATTTAAAGGGCCCCAGTACACATATAAAGGACCCAAAAAAACATCTAAAGGCCCCAGCACACATCTTAAGGAGCCAAACACACGTTTAAAAGGCCCCAGCGCACATCTAAAGGGCCCCACCACACATCTAAAGGGCCTTACCACACATCTAAAGGGCCCAAGCACACATCTAAAGGCCCCAGCAAATTTCTTAAGGACCAAACACACATTTAAATGCCCCAAAACACATCTAAAGGGCCCAACACACATCTAAAGGGCCCAAACACACATTTTAAGTGACCCAAACACACATCTCAATGGTCCCAACATACATCTAAAGGGCCCCAAAACACATCTAAAGGCCCCAACACACATCTTAAGGAGCCAAACACACGTTTAAAAGGCCCCAGCGCACATCTAAAGGGCCCCACCACACATCTAAAGGGCCTCACCACACATCTAAAGGGCCCAAGCACACATCTAAAGGCCCCAGCAAACTTCTGAAGGGCCAAACACACATTTAAATGGCCCAACACACATCTAAAGGGCCCAACACACATCTAAAGGGCCCAAACACACATTTTAAGTGACCCAAAAACACATCTAAAGGCCCCAGCACACATCGAAAGGGACTAAACACACATTTAAAAGGCCTCAGCACAAATCTAAAGGGCCCAAGCACACATCTAAAGGCCCCAGCACACATATATAGGACCAAACACACATCTAAAGGGCCCCAACACACATCTAAAGGGCAAAACATACATCTAAGGGCCCCATCACACATCTTAAGGGCCCAAGCACACATCTAAAGGCCCCAGCACACATCTAAAGGGCCCAAACACACATTTAAAAGTTCCCAGCAAACTTCTTAAGGGCCCAACACACATATAAAGGGCCCAAGCACACATCTAAAGGCCTTAGCACACATATAAAGGACCAAACACACATCTTAAGGGCCCCAACACACATCTAAAGGGCAAAACATACATCTAAAGGGCCCCAACACACATTTAGAAGCTTATATCAGCAGATTCCCCTCTATTTTCAGAGGAACAGTATTCACAGAAATTTTACCTTCTACAGACAGATCTGAATTAATACCAATACCTTATACCTTCACTTCAGGTCTGAACCAATACCTCATACCTTCACTTCAGGTCTGAACCAATACCTCATACCTTCACTTCAGGTCTGAACCAATACCTCATAGCTTCACTTCAGGT
>NW_018408652.1:174981-181133 GCF_002113885.1 Mizuhopecten yessoensis
TGAACCAATACCTCATACCTTCACTTCAGGCCTGAACCAATACCTCATACCTTCACTTCAGGTCTGAACCAATACCTTATACCTTCACTTCAGGTCAGAACAAATACTTCATACCTTCACTTAAGGTCTGAACCAATACCTCATACCTTCACTTCAGGTCTGAACCAATACCTCATACCTTCACTTCAGGTCTGAACCAATACCTTATACCTTCACTTGAGGTGTGAACCAATACCTTATACTTTCACTTCAGGTCTGAACCAATACCTTATACCTTCACTTGAGGTGTGAACCAATACCTTATACTTTCACTTCAGGTCTGAACCAATACCTTATACCTAGCTATATGAAAGCTTCTGAGAAACGTAAGTTGGAAAAATTTGTAGACATAAACCTCTGTAAATATACCGGTAAACACACATAAAAGAAACAAGAGGCCTGTATCGCTCATCTGAATATTTACGCAGTCATAGCAAAATATTCTCATTAAATATTTATCCTGTACTACAAATATTTCACTAGCAAACCTTGTTGGCTCCATTTGTTGAAACTACCAGCCAAATATTATTATTTGATTTTATGCTTTTTGGTTCTTCTTCAGAAGTTGTTTGTAGTATTTGACATATTTGACCCCTGTGACCTTTTTTTATAAATATTTAATATTACAAGGATTTTCCAAGATATGTTACATAGCATATGAACACACACGCATCACTTATTCGCGCATGCACACCATTCATCATCATCACACTATTTCATGATCATTATCGTCCTCATCATCTTTTTACCATCATCATCATCATCATCATCATCATCATCATCATTTACATTACATTATTACCATTATGATGTGCACACTCACACTCACAAGCACACATAGACATAAAGAGAGAGAGAGAGAGGGAGATATTGAGATAGAGATTGAGAAAATAAAAAGAAGGGAAGAACAGAGAACATAAAGAGAAGGGAGATGAAAGGTTAGGATAAGTTGGGGCGAGATGGTGGAACAAGATTTACACTCCTGTATGTTATATCATAAATAGTTAATATATCGGCTTTGTAAAGCGTTATCGCAAATTCCATATTCTATACCCACGAAAAGAAGCAGAAATTGAAATATGTATGATAGAGTATGTCTTCAAAATGATAATAATGATAATAATTACAATAAGTTTATATAATAATACTATTTTTTTTGTGAATGACCGTAGCGACTAAACAAAGACTGTTCTGAGTACATCTTGACTAAATTAGATGAACAGACCACATGGGCTTTGTGAACAATGTTTACTTGCCGAAATATTCACAATTGAAGTTCCAATTTAATCCGCCTAATGCTACTTCCAGTCGCCATTTTGTAAACAGTGTCTAATCTCGAGCTGATGCGCGTTTGAAAGAGTTTGAAGTATTGCAAAGCTTCTAAACGATCATGCCCAGAACATACTCTCTAAGGATGATGTTTTTAAATTTATTATCAATTATTTACTATATTTCTTTTTTGTATCACTTTCAATAATTCATAAAAGAACAAATTGTTTTTTCCCCTTCAAACTTTTTTCTTTCAAATGTTAAAACACATTTTTTTTTGAAAAAATGTTCTAGTTTTGAAATTATGATCAAACGTCGTCGGCTTCGCATACATTCAAGAAAAAAATATTTACAATGTATTGATATTGTTTTTATTATTTTCTTGAATATATGCGAAGCCGACGACGTTTGATCATAATCTCGAAACTAGAACATTGGGGGGGGGGGGGGGCTAAAAGTTGGCCCCCTGAAGAATTGGGGATTTTCTTTCATGTCTACTACTTGGGGGACATTGAACAGACCAAAATAGATCTTCTGCCCCCATTGCAACACACTTGGGATCTTAAATCTTTCCTTTCTTTCTTCACTGTTCTGCCTTTCCTTAGTCGTGCCGCCTGAGAAGCATGGCGAACACTTACGGATCAGTCTGTCCGTCATTACACGTTGTCGTTTGCGGCGCCAGTCACATTTCAGTTTTCCAGACTTTTTTTCGCCCCTATTTACCATATCAATTTGTAACTTTGCATGTGGGTTAATCATAATAGATTACAGATCAAGGTCTAACCACGCGCCAATATTTTATTTTTTTGCTGGAGTTACATGTATTTCCCTTCACACATTGGAAGTTCTCATAATTAACTGTTTGCCATACTTTGTTCGTTACCGCTTGCCACTTAGTATGTGGCTTTATCATAATGGATTACAGTTAGAGTCTAAACCCTGTGTCAATATTTCATTTGTTGCTGGAGTTATGGACTTCGCACATAGGAAATTATCAAAATAAACTTTTTTTGGACTTATTTTGCTACCGCTTGCCATATCAATTTGAAACTTTGTTTGTGGCTTTATCATAATAGATTACAGAGTTTGAACCATATATTAAAATTCCATTTTTGACTGGAGTTATGGCCCTTTTGCACATAGGAAATTCTCATAATTAACTGTTTTCCATATTACATAATGTATTTGCAACTTAGTATACATGTATAATGCATTACAGTTTGAGTTAGAATCCAGTGTCCATGTTCTATTTTTTCTGGAGTTATAGCCCTTTGCACATAGGAAATTCTTATATTAAAGTAACTTTATTTTTTCCATCAACACATGCACTTCCTTCGAATTGCAGTTTTCTTCTATAGGTGACACCCGTCCTCATATGACCCTGGCTGTTGCGAGGACATAAATCACCTGATACAGTACATCCTTTGAAGCCCTTCTGTATGGCTTAATGATGTTTTCAAACCTAGAAGACTGAATGCCATTTAACAGAGGGTCTCTCTCATAATACTCTGGCTCCCTAGGGGGAGGAGTGGGGTCCCAAAGGGGGATTCTCCAATTCAATTACACAATTTGTTGTTAGGACCCCTGCACATCTTTAGTAATCAGATTTTACGTCTGTCTGTCCTTCTATCTGTTTGTAGCTCACCTGCCAAGGACAAGTGAGCTTTTGCCCTGGTGCGACGTCCTGTCCCGTCGTGTCGTGTCGCATCCCGATACAATGTAAACACTTAGCAACTTCATTCATTGACAGATTCTGGTCAAACTTTATACAAAGGTCAAGTATGGGTATACTTCGGACATCTTTGTATTTCAGGGATCCAAGGTCAAGGCCAAGGTCACATTTGCTATATATAGAAAATCATCCCGTCCCGTCGCGTCCCATCTCGATTCAATGTAAACACTTAGCAACTTAATTCTTTGACAGTTTTTGGTCAAACTTTATACAAAGGTCAAGTATGAGTATACTTCATAAATCGTTATATTTCAGGGATCCAAGGTCAAGGTCACACTTGCTAAATATAGAAAATCATCAACTGATTCAATTTAAAAACTTAGCAACTTCATTCTTTCACGGATTTTGGTCAAACTTTATACATAGGTCAAATATGGGTATACCCTTGTGTTTCAGTGTTCCAAGGTCAGGCTAAGGTCACTGTTGCTATATATAGCAAATCAATAACTGATTCATTTTAAACGCTTAGCAACTTCATTCGTTCATGGATTTTGGTCAAACTTTATGCAAAGGTCAAGTATGAGTATACTTTGGACATTGTTGTGTTTCAGGGTTCCAAGGTCAAGGCCAAGGTCACTGTTGCTATATATAGAAAATCATCAACTGATTCAATTTAAACACTTAGCAACTTCATCAAATATGTTATGGAGATGGTAATAACATACAGAAAAAACATATGAATATTAAAGTCAACTCATTAACTTTAAGTGTAGATCCTTGTGTGTGTGCATACGTGGACTTTATCCAGTGTAAGAAAATGTTTGTTGAAACTTTTGGATAGCTTTTCAGCCTTTGATATCAAAGGTCAAGGTCACTTACTATAAATAGAACATCAGTTTGTGCACTGTATTTCAAATTCTGTTGGACTGATTACACTAAGATTGTATCGAGTCCTTCATGGAAGAAAGTGCCTGCTTGGGATAACTTTTCAGGTCAAGTGGTTAAAGGTCAATGGGTCACTATAAATAGAAAATCTGTTTAATGCACTTATGCACAATATCTTGATTTCTCTTGGGCTGATTACACTCTTGACTTTATACAGTGCTTCCTCAAAGAAAGTGCCTGCTTGGGATAACTTTCCAGGCCTGGGGGTTAGGTCTCTATCACTGTTACTAAATGAATAGAAAATCAGTTTATAAAATGCACTACTTATATTTTGAGTTCTGTACGGCTGATTACACTCAAGACTTTATCCAATGCTTTTATATAAAAAAAAAAACCACTTGCTTTCACTAGTGTTTGCTACATGTATACCTAACCACAGTTTCTTTTAAATCTTCAATAAACATTATTATGGAGAATAGTCAAGGCGGCATTTAAAATATGTATATAAATCTTATTATCGGTTAGCTTGTAATAATAATAATAAAAATAATAATAATAAAAGAAGAAAAAAAATGTATTACAACTTTTAAAATTAGTTTGTCCCATATTTCCAGTCATTTTCAAATTTATGTTAAGCTTTTTCATCCTTACCATTAGCAATGTATTTTTGAATCAGATAGTTGTCTTTTATTATGTTTATAAGAGCGACTATATTTAATGAGTTATGTTAACATCTCATTCTGTAAATATACTGCTTTATAATAATGATGATTTCAAACTTTCTAGTAATCTTTGTACTTCCTCACGTTCCCATAATATATAAGTAATTGTTTCCGGTTCAGAGTTGCATAGTACACAAAGAGGGGAGACAACTACTCCAATTTTACATAGAAATGAGTTAGTCGTTAGTACATGATGAATCACTCTATACTGGAACCACTGGAGTCTTGTATTTGTTGTTACACAGAATGGCATTTTGTAGATTTTACACCAGGTTAGTTTATCCATGTTGTCAAATATAGTATTCCACTTTCTGGTGCCGGATGGTATCTTGTCCGATTTGATTATGATGTTGTAAAACATTTTTGACCCTTTTTTATCTCTAAGAAAAAATCCTAAATTGATAGGTATGTAGGGATAAACCTCCTTTATTATATCATTCATAATAAAAATGTTTTTCTGATATTTTTTTTATAAAAAAAACAGCTCTTTCTCCTATCTTGATTTTACTATTATACCAAATGGGAACTTTCAATATGTTTTCCTGAAGAATTTTATCATAATATTTTGTATTTAGTGAATACCATGATTTGAGCACATCACTCCAGAATTTATTTTTACACGTACTTACACATATATCTGAATATATTCAGAATCATAATTTGCAAGAAGATCTATGTCAATATAAGTTTTAAGTATGGCCTGCCATTTCTCAATACTCTGATAGAGTCTTCTGATCCAAATAAGTTTAAGAGAGTTTATAAATGCAACAAGATTGATCATCTTCAAACCACCATCAGCATTATTTTGAATAATTATCTCTCTTTTAATTTTGTCTGGTTTTCCACTCCATAAGTAATCAAATAATATTGAGTTGAGTTTGTTAATAAATGTATCATCTGGATTAGGTAATGATATAAACAGGTGATTGAATTGAGAGATGAGCAATGATTTGATAATGTTAATTTTTCCAATAGGTGATAATGACCTTCTGTTCCAAATTTTTATTAGAGATTTGAGTTTGATGAGTTTTTTGTCAAAAGTTAAGTTTTGGTATTTCATGAAGATTCACACTAAATTCAATTCCTAACTACGTAAATTTTTCTTTTCCCCACTGCAAATTAAGTTCAGATAGAAAACAATCTTCACTATACTTTTTGCTACCTATCCATTTCACTTGAGTTTTATCAATGTTCATTTTTAAACCAGATTTTTTTGCAAATTCATTTAGTTTTTTTACTGCTTCCTTTAGTGATTTCTCAGAGCCATCAAGAATAAGTAAAGAGTCATCGGCGTATTGTGATAATAAAATAGGGCAACTTTCAATCTCGATATCTTTTATATTTCTGTTATTTCTCGATTTTGTAGCCAAAACCTTTGCACAAAGAACAAGAGGCCCATGGGCCTAAACGGTCACCTGAGTCTACAGTATTTATTTTTGTTGTTGAAATATGTACCAATTTGAGTAAAAAATAGTATAATGTTAACTTAACTTTGTCAGGACCATGAGCTGATCATTCCTAGACCAATTTTAAGTGAGATCGGCCTATTAGAACTTAGTAGCAAA